>NC_133783.1:8227940-8231169 GCF_003597395.2 Chelonoidis abingdonii | reverse complement strand
GGACCCACACCCAAACTTCCCTCCACCCAGGGTTGAAAGTATCTTGTCTCCTGATTGGTCCTCTGGTCAGGTGTTTAGTTCCCTGTTTGTTAACCCTTTCCAGGTGAAAGAGACATTAACCCTTAACAATCTGTTTATGACAGCAATGCATGCCATTTTTCTTCTTGATTGTCACTGTAAATTATCCCAAGTTTTCTCTTAGCTACTGGCTTTTATAGATGACTAGACACAAACATTTGGCACCTCCCAAAAGTGGAGAGTTTGGAAGTCAGTAATCATTCTGGGGCTAAGGGGCTTGGAAGAGATCCTCTTAATTCATTGACACAGTTCACAAATGCCTCCGCATAACACAACATTTGCAGTACCTATCCCGCTGATTTCCTGTCTGGGAAGCTAAACCACTCAAAGGTATAGTTGATACCACAGAGAGCAGGTAAAGTATTTACATATTTCTCCACCTGCCAATGCCAAATGTGCGACAAAGACCTGAAATGAAAGATGCAAAATAAAAGTTAAAATGCAGTGGGGTTTATTTCTTTAGTTCATTCCTTTCTATAACCTCCCTTTCATATGTCCTTATTTCTGATGTAAAGCAATCTTCCATAATAAAATAAAGGAGGCATCAAATTTGTATAGAACAGAGACGTTTGGGACTGAAATAAAAGACATCTAAGAAGTATAAGTATTTGCCTTCTGAGCAGAATGCTGACACAACATAAGCTTTTCAGCACCATCAGGTGCTAACTGAATATTATCCTTCCTCTAGCATGTCCCTCTTCTTCTCCAGGTCTGAGAGTTTTAACTGATGCCATTCAGAGCCTTGTGAGCAGCTGTGAAACTGACAAGCACCATGTCGACTTCATTCTGCTGCTATTTGAAAAGCAGAGGCAAACATTCAAATCATTCAGCGAAGAGGAAAGGGATTAAAAACAGAGATTGCAGGAGGGTTATAACAGCACATGCTCATACACAAGCCAGGAAGCTTTGTAAAGCACTGTCTCACTGTGGGTACCACCATTAACAAATCACCGCAATACAAGAAGAAATATACTATGATACTTTATAAAAAAGGAAAAAAAACTGAGTGGTGTCAGGAAGGGAAAGAACGTACAACAAAAATCAAGAGAACTAATAGAAAGGAAAAAGATTGTATTAAATAATATTCCACAACTGTTGGATTCCTTTAAAGGCAGGGGAGTTGGCCCACAAGTATTTCTCCCTGCCTGCTAGTATTATTCCCCAGCTTTGGGTACATGTTAAATTTTTTAGCTTTGACTACTAAAACTCTGAAGATACCAGCTACTGGAAAAACATCTGAGACAAAATTTGCCTTGATTAGCATAGCAATGTGAACATATTTCTCAAAAGGTTATAATCCATTTTAGGTGTAAACATGCTGAAAACAAATCACACAGAGTCAGCAAATGCAGATCAGCTTAATCTACATCCAAAAAATCAGCCTCGGGACTGATTAATTTGAGATCATCAAATTGCACACTGGTTACAGGTCTGATCAGCCTGAATGGGTCAAAAGGGTTAAGCTCACTTAATTTAATTCATGTATTTCATTGCAGTTTGCTTTCCAAGTTGTTCAGGTGACAAGTAAGAACCAAGCCATTTGTCTTTTTCTCTCAAGGCAGACTTTGCTATGCAGGGACAATAATTACAAACGAGTTACAAAATTTAAACCACCTTGCAGGATAGGCATAAAAGCGGACACTCAGATACTACTTTCTTCATTAACTGTCAGTCAATGTGCTCAACTGTCTTTTGCGAAATTATTTCAAGTTACAAATCCTAAAAATAGGAAAATCATGTAGTGCAGTAAAAGACTCCACGATGGAATAGTGTGGTCAAGCTATGAGAAGCATTATAAAGTTTGACATACAGTTGGATTTGATTTTTAAAATAGCCAGACATCTCAGCAAGATAAGACATTTTCCAACAGCACTTGCACTATAGAATTAAACATTTGTGGGCCAAATCTTCAGCTAATATTAATCAGCATAACTCCATTCATTCACACAAGGTGTGAATCTGGCCTTGGTACTATAAGATAGATAGGATATAAAACAAACCTTAGTTAAGCAACAGCTTAACTGATGACCAGCACCATCTTGTTTAGGGTTCTTTTAATTTTGACTGCTTAACTAAAGAAAAGGACTCAAGAGCTGAATTTCGTCTTACAGCGTTTACCTTAACAGCAGCAACTAGCAGCATAGGATATAATACAACAAAAATAGTATTGGACTATGAGATTTGGCTAACTCTAAATTGGTTGATATAACCATTTAAAAAAAAACAGGAGTACTTGTGGCACCTTAGAGACTAACAAATAAGTTTGTTAGTCTCTAAGGTGCCACAAGTACTTCTGTTCTTTTTGTGGATACAGACTAACACGGCTGCTACTTGGAAAAAAATAATCATTTAAGTTTTTCAGAATCAAATCACATAATCACAATAGAAAACAACATTTCTGCTTAATCATTATGTTGGTGTAAGCCATGCCTGCTTGGTGTGGCACTACTGTCTTCTCCACATTAGTGGTGGCTAAACCAATTAGAGATTGATGAGCCTGCTACACCCTTGACAAACTTTAGACACGGGACTTTCAGCTCATGCAGTAGAGGCTCATGCATTAAGATCCAGAGGTTCTACCCCTGCTGCCTCTGCCCTGGTCACAGGCTCAGTGCTTGTGAGTGTGAAAGTATTGCCTCCAGAGGTTCTCTTGGGTGGTGGTTTTGCTTTCCCAGATTACTGGGTGGGGGCTAGAGCCTGTTGTTTTGTAATGTTAAGAGGAAACCCTAGATATTGAACCCAACACCACCTACCAGAAGGGTTACATTGGGAAGGTGATTTTCTTTAGTTTTGACTAAGAGTTCCTGAGAATAGGGCCTAACCTGTACCAATTGGTTTTCAATTCTAATGATATTCATGTAACAGAGTAAAAACAATCCAAAGCTAAATCACAAAACAATTTGGTCAATTAGTAGCATGCCAATTCACTAAGGTCTCTTTCCCAATTAATCTACAGTAATTTTAACCAATTTCCCAATGAATGGTATTAGCCCCAGGATTTAACTATCACTCTTAAATACTGTGACAAAGTTCCTCCTCTACCTTGGTAGGTCCTGCGCTTATTGGCAGATTTGCTCACCTCAGTGATCTTCCCCACAGTCTGGGTCAACTCCTCCTGTGTCTGATCAGGAGTTGGGAGGTTTAGGGGGAA
>NC_133783.1:8211786-8227594 GCF_003597395.2 Chelonoidis abingdonii | reverse complement strand
CCTGACTGGAGTGAGCTCCTTTTTAAACCCAGGTGCCCTGATTAGCCTGCCTTGATTGGCTGCAGGTGTTCTAATCAGCCTGTCTGCCTTAATTGGTTCTAGCAGGTTGTTGATTACTCTAGTGCAGCCCCTGCTCTGGTCACTCAGGGAACAGAAAACTACTCATCCAGTGACCAGTATATTTGCCCTCTATCAGATTTCTGTACCCCACTGGCCTGGGTCTGTCACAATACCTAAAATAAATGCCTACACGTGTGTCAGACTGTGTGTGCTGTTCAAAAAGTTTGCACACTTGGTCTCAGTTTCTCTCTGTATGAATGTAAAACTTGAAAGAGTGTGAAAACAACTTACGGTAGACATGTATGGTGTTCTACAATCTTAGTTAAAAACAGTAACAAGTTCAGTTATAAAACTACTTTACAACAATCTTGATTGGACACTGGTAGAAAACAAAGACATGCCCTGTAACTCTGTGACAATCTTTAGAGTACACACATAAGTCTGGATACTTCCCTACTACTTACATACTCAGTTTCATAAAGTGATCAATTGTCTGATTTGTGTCATAACCCAAGAAAACATTTGTGTGTTACTTGCCATCAGATCTTTGCTCAGCCATCAGCTTTCAGTTCAGTTATCATTCACAGCTGGTGTTGACACCACCAACACAGGTGGAGCAAAGAACAGATAATGACTATAGTCTTTTCCCAGTGTGCCAGCATGCAATCTGAATTGCTAGAAAATAGAAAGAGAGAGTTAAAATATTGAGATAGGTACGTGTTGTCATCATGACGACTCCTAGGTAGCCAGGCCAGTCTAGGACCTCAGTCTTCTCCCTTCAAAGTGTCTTTGGCTTTCAAGAAGCAATGTGCTGAAGGAGACAGGCTGTTTTATCCTATTTCTGTTGGATGGTCCAACTTGATTTCTCTACTTGGAGGTGCTGATATGCCAATCAGACAGTGACCCATACTTCTAAATTTTCAAAATATACAACCAAAATGAGAACTGTCCTCTTTCACAATCGAATCAGTGACTGAGACATCAACTTCTGAGTTCTTACAAAGAGAATGGAAAATTCCACTCCCAGTTGCACAATACATCTTGTCACACCAGCTTCTATAAGACAAGTTTGCTCCAGTCAGCAACTTTCCTCTGTTGGCCCCTTTGTGGTGGATCTCTTAGCCAATTTTGTAGTTATGTTTGCTCAAGTTGGAGTTTCTGTATCAACACTTTGCTAGCTGCTGAAATGTCCAAATTTAAAGGTCATATCATTTATACAATTTCCCTCCATATTCTTTGATGATCTTTAAACTTGTTTTAAACAGTCCATTATACAAAGCAGTCACTTCAAGAACCTTTGTCCTCCAGTAGGCCACAACAACTCCATAAGTTTTCCATTTCTGTTCTCCTTATTTTAACAATGGTTGACCCTTAGTAAGTATGGCTGAGCTGAGTCTGCGCATTATTAATCAAGCAGTTACATTTCTGATTATTACACACTGGTCAAATGTCCTTATAAATACACTATTTGGTTTTAGGTTCCTTTTATATACCACCTCTTTCAGCACAAGTGTATATCACTATCTTGACATCAGAAGCATGCTGATTGCAGACATTAGTTTTACTTTTCCCTTTATCACTTAAACAAAAAAATCAATCAATATAAATGCAACCTATTGGTTCACTAACATGAGGTACACCTAGTAATTCAAATGTACCATATTTCGCCCAAGGCTGTATCACTTATAGTTGACTTCCCTTTTATACACATTTAAATTACATTAGATTCCATCAAGTTCCCTAAGTTATTACTGTATCTGGCATATCATATCTTAATGTTTAATATCAATTTATTTGTATTACTTGAATTCATTCATTCACAGCCTGGAAAAAGGACAAGTTTCTTTACCTGCACCAATGATACACCCTTGCAAAAGGCTGAGTTTTGCAAACTATTGAAGAAAACCAGCCATTAGACTTTGGGGTTTTGTTCTTTTAGCCCTCTAGTCTACCTTTTCTAAAAGGCCTTGATGCCTAGGCAATTGTTAAACAGTAATAACTCATAGCTTTGGCCTGGATTACTACTGCATGCTTTTCCTTTATTGTTTATATATTTATATAGCTTGATCATATCTATTGTACATGCTTACATTTTAAATAATGTAGCGGGTAGTGAATCATGCAAAATGAATCTACTATGTGGGACAGAGCCTCAGCTCCGTTAGTTGATACCACTGCCCCTTAAATATTCAAGGCTCTAGAATGTCCTTTCCTCAACTTTGTCTTTGAAGGCTATTATTAGCAGCATGAGGTGGCAGTTGATCTGGAGCATTCTATAGTTCTGAGTTTCTTCAGCATTCATTTCTACCGTAGCATTTTCAGGTATCCATGTGAAGTTGAAGACACAATGGTTGGATCCTGATCTGAATTTCCACAAAGTTCAGGAGAATTTGCATCAAGTGTTTGGGTTTGAGCATCTTCAGTTTGTGCCTTTCACCTCTAGGGAGCAAAGCTCAAATTTTTATATAAGCCATAATTAAACATATGTTTGATTTTCTCGTCTTAGTCTCTCTTTAGTCCTTAATATATGTATTCCCAAGGGTTCTTCACTGTAGCGTCCTGTTGTTTTCAGGGCTACATTTTGATTTATAAGATTATCTTTTCTTGCAAACCAACTCATAGATGAGACTTTTAAAAGCAATTTCAGTTTTTCCTTTAGGTGAGGAATATGTTTAATGTTTAACCCAGAAACTTCTTTCTATAGTCAGAGGCCACATAAAATCAGTACATAAAGTCACACTTTGCTTTTGAAAGGCAGGGCAGTACTGAAGTGCATTGGCAGAGTTGTGTGCTCAGTAAAGCTGGTTGAATTTTTGCTTCAAATAAACAATGTGACAAAGGCAGCCATTTCCCCCCTTGTTTGCGCCTCGGCCAGAGTTTCACAAATGCTGCGTAACAGCTTTGGGAGTGTGTGGGACAGAAGTGAACATTCACTACTAGGAACAGTTCTCACCTACACATTGACCAAAAGACCTGTATGCTGCAGATAGCTAATCATCCATAAACGAAAACACCACTTTGGAGCTACGTGAGGGACAAGTTCAAAGAAATACATAGGATAGTAACTCTCATATTGTCTCCATGCCAACTTCACAAGCAAGTTTATGAAAGCTAAATAATGGATTATATTTAGGTCTTCAATCTAATGATTCTCAAAGCACTTTGCAGGCACCACCACTTTAAGGTACTGTAGGTATTATCCCCATTGCAGGAGGAGAAATCGAAGCATAGAGACGTTATTGACTCACCTAAAATCACACAGGGAATCTGTGACAGAGCCAAGAAAAGCGTCCTGGTCTCATGACTCCCAAACCTGTGCTTTAAACACAAGCCTATTTGTCCCTATTAATGGGGGGAATTAAGGAGCTATTTCCCAGGTATATTCATTACATATCTGATCTGATGACCATGAAGTCAATGAGCGTCTCTCCATTGATGCTATTGGGCTATGATCCAGGACTTATGAGTGACTAGAACAGAAATTAAGGTTCTAAAGCAGAGGCCATGGCTTGACCAGTTTCATCAGCCCCATTAAACTGTAGTTTGGGTCAGGCAGGATTTCTAGCCTAGTGTAGAAGCAGTCGTCTGTAACATTTGCAACTTGCCAAAGCTGGGTGCTCAGATGTGGTTAAATAACATGGCAAATCTCATAAAATGCCAATGCCTTCGTATAGATAAGCACGCCAGAAATGTAGTTGAACCCTCAATGGAGGAAATGCCACCCAAAGCCATAAGATTAAATCAAAATTTAACCAACGGAAACCACAAAGGAGAGTAGAGCAATGTGAAATCATAGTACTTTCTCTGCTGAGAAGCTATTAAAACAAAAGCAAAGTGATCCACATGTGGTGCTGGACAAGGAGACTCCCCCCCCCACACACACTTCTAGGCCAGAAAGCATGACAACTTATAGTGGGGAGGAGACTCCACCCATTAAGAGTATAGGTTTTGGCTATGGTGATGCTGTACCAGATTCAATGGGCAAGGGTCAAGGAAAAAATGACAAACAAATGATAGTAGGAACATGGAATGTGATGAGTATGAAGGGAAGCTCACGATTGTGACCAAAGAATTGGAAACATGGAAGATAGAAATATGTGGAATTTCAGAGCTGTATTGGAAGTGTCGGAGTCACTTCATGGTGATAGATGGATACTCAGCTTGCTATTCAGAATCCAAGAAAATGGGGTTGCATTTATCTTATTCAAGAAGACATAGTGTATGGTTGGATATTATCCAGTCAGCAATCGAATCACTACAGTTTACCTTTCAGTGAAGCCGGTCAATGTCAATAATACAGGTTGATGACCCTTAAATAGCAGATGATGATGACTTGATTAATAAGATCTATGAACAACTTGAAGAGACATTCACTAAAAACAAAGATTTCACCCTTGTAACTGGTGACTTAGATGTGGAAATTGGAGCTGAAAGCTCATAAAAAAGTAATTAGAAACAATGGTCTGGGTCTACAAAATGACAAGGGCATGGCATTGAATTCTGCTTCTCTAATCATCTGATCATTACAAGCACCATTTTCACCCAACATCCTAGATGTTTATATTCATGGAGGTCACCTGGTAGTATGAACTGAACCAAATCAACTATGTAAAGATTTAGTCTCTAGCATTGCTGCGTGACCAGTGTATAAAGATTGTGGGTCAGACCATTAGCTGTTAGCCTCAAACTTAAGATGAAAACTTACAAATATACAATGTTCAACAGTTCCACTGCATTTGGACTTGTCCAGAATCAACAAAAAAAAACTAACTTCTGTCCAGAATGGGTTAAAGGCACTGGCAAAAAGTGAAAGAGAAGTACTCCAACACATTTTGGAGTAAAGTGCAAACTACCAAAGCACGCTTTCCGAAAAGTCAATGTTGGACCACACCGTGGATAACTGAGAAAGTATCTGAGCTAGTTTTCCCTTCGATCAAACATAATAAAAGATCACAATGGCAGAGTCCTCGTGAATGGTGATGAAATTAAACACAGGTGGAGAGTATCTGATTTGACAGTCCTTGGAGGATACTGGCAGACATGGGGATTCCAAAACATCTCATTGAACTCATCACAAATCTGCCGCCAACTATAGACCTGGGTGTGAACAGAGGCAACAGTGAGTGGTTTTCCACTGGGCAGGGTGTGAGACAAGGGTGCATTTTGTTCCCAACCTTCTCTAAGCAGAATTTATTATGAGAGAAGCCTGGGAAGGTTTTAACAAAGTGGAAGGAGCTAGGATCTCCATTGATAGACACCTCTAACCGATCTTGGATATTCTTTGCTCCAGCCACTGATGCACTGGAATCTGTAAAAACAGTAAATGAGGCATATAGACTATTTCTGAATGTGACAAAAACAAAATTCATGTGTTTTGTCATGATCAATGAATACAGCTTGCAAATAGGCATCACAATTAATAGTAAAGTTATAGAGGCAGTAAATTAATTTAATCTGAAGTCATATATATCCATTCAAGGAAGCTGTTCCAAAGAAAATTGGAAGGCTAGCAATGGTTCACTCAGCTATTGCAAACGTATTTACTTTGGTAACATCAAGCAGAGAGATAGATATAACCTTGAGAAAATTATTATCGAAGGAATGGCAGAGGGTCATTGTAGCAGGACAACCAGAGAGGAGATGGATGGATGGTGTGCAGCAGACCACTGAGAGGTCAGTTCCTGGGAACTCACATTTAGCAGCGGATCATGAAGGCTTTAGAAAATTCTGTTCTGATGTCACCAATATTCAGACATGAATAAATGGATTTACTTACTTTGTCCATAGGCTTTCCTTCTGACTCTATTTCCCACTGAATAGGAAGTTTCGGAGGACAAAGGGCAGGCTCTTCATCTCCTGCTTAATTGCAGGGGAAAGATATTTTTGTCTTGTTGCTTTTGTACAAATGATTTTGTTCCTCATGCTCTGCCCTTATGATTCTGGGTCCCTGCTACTGGAGATACAGAAGAAAAATGCTTTCTTTGAGCCATCTGACTGCCTCCAAGGAGGAGGAACCCCATATACATTTTCTACATAAATTGGATTTGCCTCCCAATGTCCAGTTTCAGTGATCTATTTCTCTAAGAATCCCACAGCACTACCCACTTTTCAGTCACTGAAGTATGTCCACAGTTCTGATGTTCATGGTGAATTCCATTTGCTTGTTTTCCAGTCCGTACTTTAGAGCTGTATTTTCATTAGTTCCTTAATGGAGCTATTTTATGTGAAGAAGAGCCCTAAGCTAGCCTGCATAAGATCCGTTTGTTTTTCAATTATATCATTTACAGACTGTAAGTCAGTCACTTGTGACCTTTATCTCCACATTCCTATCCAAATATGCAATCATCTCCCCGTGTAATATCCATTTTATGCTCCATGAATTCCAGTTGAGTTAGCATTGTATGTAAGGAAAAGATCTCCTTGATAAACTACTCTTAATATCTTAATGAGTTGCCTGATACAGGGGTCTAGTAGCCGAGGCAAATATTGATGATGTTTTTTGTCTTGTCACCCTTTGATGTTTCAATGGCTTTTCCCATTCAAGAATCTTTCTAGTACAATTGTGTTGTCTAGAAAGCTAAATAAGCAAAGGTCACTAGATTTTGGCAGAGTCATTTATAAATGAAACTGCCTTTCACATCCTTTTCTTGGGCAAACTATTAGTTCCACCACCTTACCTATTATAGCATTTAATAATCATACCAATACTTATATAGCATTTTTCATCCATAAACCTCAACATGCTTTAAAAAGATGGGCAAGTGTGATTATGCCCATTTCACAGATGGGAAAATAGAAGCACAAAGGGGTTAGCTGCCTTGCCCAGTGCCTTATAACGTGTCTGTGGCAGAGCTAGGAAAGAACTCAGGTGCCCTAACCATTGGATCATTCCTCACCCCTGGATTATGAGGCTGTTACTCTTGTACACTGAAACACTGGCTTCTCTAAATACCCATAAAATATGGAAAAGAAAAAACACCACAAGAAGATGGCTTTTCTGTTTAATCTACATAAAGATGCAGCATTTAATTACCAGGACTGCAGATTGCATATAACGGGGAAGGGGGGAGAAAAGAACATTAAAAAACACCAGAGGAAGCAAATGTTGAGGGGGAAGAAATAGAAAGCAGCAGCCACCAATTCTCTTATGCAAATATGTGGGAAAATATGAGTATGCAAATTAAAGCTGCCCCAAGACAAACTAGCTATGCCACTGGCAATAGCACAACAGGTAACTTGCTAACTTTGGAAATTGTAAAGGATAATCCTCAGAAATTTGTCCAGACACACTCAAGGATACTGCCATCCAAATGACACTTGTATGTGCCTGCATGTTCTCAAAGAATGCAGACTCTTTCTCCTGTCTTCAAAACACACTCAAACCCAGAGTACAGAGAGCCTGCATGAAATGATGGCAGTGAAAGCAGAAGAAAAATAAATAAAGCAGGCTGGAACTGATAATGCATTTGATGATAAATAAATGTATGGGCATCCAGGCTGGAAGGTCTGCTTGCTCTTAAATAAAATAGATTAAACATTACTGAACTAAGGAACTATTGCCCAAGTAAATCCCACAGCAAAAGCAAAATATGATCTCTCTCCCTACCCCACTCCTCCTATATTAACACAGTAAATAGAAGCACTGTAATCTCTCATGTTTTCTATTTAACTTTAGAATATACATGCATGTGTACACACACACACATACAGGAGAACTACTTTTATGAACTAATAGAGATCGAGGAGTTCATAAAACCGGACATCTCAAAATTACTGTAGATACGTGCATAAATTGCACTATGGTGCACTGCATCTGTTTCTTCTTGTCCTTCAAATTGCTACAAAGTGATTTCCAATCCACTAAAGACATCAGATGTGAATCAACTTGCTGTACTTTGACACCATTTTCATTGTGATTTCTTTTCCCCCGGCAATCAGAAAAAAAATGGTTTATATAACTGGTTGTTCATAAGATTGTTGTTTGTAAAATTAAGATTCTCCTGTATGAGAGAGAGTGTGTGTATATGCACGCGAACACATACACAGTTCCAATGGGAACTAAACTGAAACGTATTTGGGTCTGGGACCTGAAATAGTGATCCCGCTATGGAAAACACAATTTCATCCCACAAAGTTACGCACAAAAGAATTGTATTACAGATTGGTGTACTGGACCTAAATTTACTCAGAGCTGAAAAAAAACAACAAAATTCAACAAAAACCAGGAACTGAGAAGTCAAATAAATTTGATATGTGAAATATTTCAGTGAACTTAGTAGATATAGAGTGGAAACAAAAGATGATATTCAAACACTTTCAGTGTTGGATGTTAGTCCAAACAGGACATCTGACTCCTCTCTCTGTACTGGGCCAAAGCAAAATTCTAGCACCTTCTGGAATGTAGAAAGCTTAGATCTACTTGTGAAATCTGCAGTTTTGGGTTTGCTCCGCCCTATAGGTCATTTCCACATCAGTACTCACCTTGTCCAGATACAGAGTTGTTTAGTGGTTAAAGGAAGTTGTCTGCTTTCTTCTTTTGAGTTAAATATAGCCCTACTGAGATCCCTATAATGTATTAGCTAAAATTTTTAATTCATTCTCAAATTGCACCCCAACTTTTGATATTAAGCATCTTGATGAAAAAATCTTTTATACAAAGAATCTTTGTAATGTATAAATTTTTACTTTAAGTCTAACACTTAACTTATGCCTTACAAAAGGTTCAGTATTAGACTGAGATCTCTAGGATGTAAAGGCGTGAAATCCTGGCCCCATGGAAGTCAAACTCCCAGTGACTTTGGTAGGTTTCAGGATTTCAGTCAACCTCTCTAAGTACCCACAGGGGACATGAGCAAATATAGCATAAGCCTCCTGTGTGCTTCAGCTCTAACTTGGAAGATCAACCTGTAAAGATAGCTCATTCTCTGTGCCCATTTATTTTTTGTCCTCAATACTAATTCCAACAAGAGCAGGAGTAATTGTGATGAGCTGGGGAAAGTCTGGCATGTCATTTCTTATGGGAAATACTTCTTATGGTGACTGAAAGGCTATTTTGTTCTTCATCAGTTCTTGTATTAAACTCATTGCTACACCACTAAGTCTAACAGCTCAGATTGTAGGTCATGGCAGATCTACCTTGAGAGATTACAGGTTTACTGAGGATAGGGGGCAAATATTAGAGAATGCATCTATATGATTCTAATCACTAGCTACACTCCAGTTGGGATGCTCTAGGATCTAGCATATGGCATGAAGCATTTGTGATGAGAATGAGAGACAAACTTAACAATTCATAAGTCACCAAACAATAGCTTCTGGCTAGTACAATTTGTCCATGACATGGGAGTAGTCTGCACGGCAATACAAACCAAGCTATATTTTAGCAAAAGATTCTGATTCATTTAAGAAAGAAAAAGGAAAAGACATTTTTGTGAGGCTGCTTGGATGACAGTGCTTTAAGCGGTTTAAGTTTTATCCCAAAGATAGACCTTCCAAGTTTCTTAAGTGGCCTTACTTACAGATAAACACTTAGCTAGAAATGAACTGACGTCTTCTTGGTGAGTTCATACTAAATACTATAAGTTCTATGTTATGAGTGGCTGAGCTGACTGTAGAACAAAGGCTTCTGTAAGGCCAAAAAGGAACTGAAATAATAGTCTTATTGTGTGGCTGTTGTGCTTCTAAAGTGGATTCATTCTCCTAATGATATGTTGGAAATTAATATTCAGTGTGGCAAGTGATGAAATATGCTAGTGCTTCCCTTTTTGTGCATTAGAGGGAGGTAGGAAATCTTGGGCTCTGTGTAACTAATGGAATGTTCTACAGATTCTCTCTCTAACCAATCACACAGATACCCCCCACCCACCCTTTAGCTCTTTTATACATGGAACTCTCTTCCTTTAGGCTCGGATTTTCAAGGGAATTAGGAGTCCAAATTGACAGGGAGTTGGAGATCTAACTCTCTTAGGATCTTTTGAAAAGCTCAGCCTTATTCTTTATCAACTTGTAATGCATTAGAATCTTATTTGGAAATGTTCAGCGACATGGCCAAAATCATCCATTGAGATATCATGGGTGGGAATAAGCACTAACCCTGCATTGCTTAAATCAGGCGGGAGGCAGAATCAAAGCTCTACCAATATTGGCATGGTCCATATTTTTAACACTCACTTTATTTTCCCTACTTCTAAGAATATTTTGTGTCTGAAGATAACTGATTAATCCTGATCTCTGGCATCGCTGCCTCAATTGCATTTGTAGATAAGGCATCATTTTTACCCCAAAGCAATCAGAACATGCTACTTCATCCAAGAGTATTTGAAAGATGGTTGGGATACTTTTCTGCCTTTTTAAAATCTTGTAAAAATAACTGTATGTGTGCATACCTTCAAAAACAGGAGTGCATTTAATACACACTCTATATTGATCCCCTGGGCTATAAAAAGGCTAAAACAAAAACACACACAACTTCCATTTTAATTGAAGACTCCTAGACATTTTCCCTTGTGCAGATTATCTGTAGGTGCTCTCTAACTCTCAGTTCGGCTGTGCAGTCTAAATGGCTGCAGCACTGGGCTACACACTGGTCTAGCTCTTTAATAGTAGGAAGCCTGGGATTTCTGAAAAGGTCACTGATGGTTTAACCTACAAATAGAGCTACTGAAGCTGGGCAATTTGACAATGTAGGGCACAGCTGGCAAACACACGTGTTGCGAATGTCAAGTTCCACCTATAGCAGCATGCTGAAAAGCAGTAGTATTTTTTGCTAAGCTATGCCAGATATCTCTCTCTATGGCTTACAATTTGGACAGCCTACCCTGATGGCTGAAGGCTTAAAAAGCTCTTACCAAAAATATGCGGAGAGATTGGAAGGTTACTGGAGTGTTGTTATTGGTCTCTCAAGTCTCAACTGCCAATTAACAGGTAGCTTGCTCTTCACGCTGGATAAGTAAGTTAACTAAGGGACTTGATTTTGTTTGCCAATACTTGTAGCAAATATTACTAAGGTATCACAATGGATTCAAAGTTGTTTCTGTGTATGTGAAATAGGCAAATGCTAATTAAGGAACTGATTACTAAATTTCTTCATTTGCATGTAAGCTGAATCTTCCACACATAATGAAAGCATCAGACAGAGATGGATAAGCAGGCAAACCCAGTACTCACAGCCAGGTGGCTGTCTTCCCCAAACTATCACTTAGCATTAAAAATCCACTCAAGTTTTTGGATAGTGCCTGGTAGTAAATTATCTTATCTACAAACTTGTGGGAGGAAAGTCAAAAGTCTTTCTCTAATTTGTAGAAATGCTACTACAGTGACAGCACTTTGAGTTGCAGAAGAAAAAGTGGTAGCAACTACAGAGGGGAGTATAACCATCCACAGTTTTCAACCATGGACAGGAACATAAACATGCAGTTTTACATACAAGGCTACTTATATCCAGCCAAACCTGTTTGATTTATCTGTCTAAGCACCAGATATATAGTATCATGTGCAAACAGATAATTTGTGAAAGAGAAGGACGGAAAGGAGCACTGGAGTATCCTCCCCCATGGACTAATTTTTAGTATGTGCCATTTGATTAAATAAAACTTAATACATTCAAAAAGCAAAGCTATTGTTCTTCAGCGGTGTCTTTATGCGGCAGCGTCAGAGAACACTCACCACTGTGGCGCATCCTTGTAGCTGGGTCTGGGGAATCAGCTCTTATCTAGTCTGATGCCCCCTTCCACTGTTCACTCGCCCTGCAGCCTCTCTCTCTGTGATTCTGGGTGCTCGCTCTCTCTCTCTCTGTGATTCAGCCCTCTGTCAGCTATATCACTATATAGTCGCCCTTCCAGAGTATCAAAGTGCCTCTGGACTAGCTATACAGTTGGCATCTCCCACAATCCTGTGCCACTTTCCAGAGGCTCATAGGAGAACTTGGGTCTATCCACTACTCCCAGTTCCAGCCCAGGGACCCAACAATCAGGAGCCAAGACCTGCACAGTCTCTATCTTCTAGACTTGCTACTCTTTCCCTAGGCCTTCCTACTCTGCCTCCCACAGGCTTCATTCTCCCTCCTCCTGGATAAACGCTTCCCTTAGGGCCTGGACTCCAGGGCATCTCTCTTTCCCTGGGTTCCTTCTTTCTAACCCTAGAGAATGACTGCAAACTTCCTGTCTGTATTCTTTAGCCAGCTTCTCCTCCAGCTCAGCTTTATCAGCCATTTTCAGTCAAGCCAGACTCTCCACCAAGTATGGCCTATAAGGTTATTTGGCCTTATCTGTGCCACCCTATTCCCTTTAGGGTTGGTGTGGGTTGAACAGCTCATCACAGGCAGAAATGGAAATCATCCTAAGCAGAGATGGAGTGGAAGTATGCAGGAAAGAGAATGAAGTGCAGAAGACTGCAAAATCTACATGATCCCTTTTACTTCAAATGTTGAAACACAGCATATTACATATTAGATATTTCATTGACTGACATCAAAAGGACCTCCTGCCCCTCATCTCCAACCCATATTCTCTCTCCCCCTCTCTCTGTTTCTCTCTCACACACAAACCCTCTTGAATAGGGTTATTATCATGTTAGCATAACTATAAAACCACAGAACTTCAAAATACCAATTTTCTGGTTTGGGATCCTACCAAGAAACAAAACCACTGAGTCATGTTCATGTCTGGGGATTTGAACCCATCTCTCTTCCCACCAACCAGATCCCATTTAAGTGAGGCAGATTTAAGGTTCTGGTTCTGACTCATTCCTCAGCTGGAACTGGTCCATTCTATTCTTGATTACAAATAAACAAGTGGAAAGCCATGACTTATTTTAAGCTACTGATTGATGTCTTTTTTTCTCCCTTAAAGAGAACATAGTACTGGTGAAAGATCCCAGAGTAAAAGCCCTGCAAACTAAACTCCTTTACCACAGAACAATAGCAATGCAGCACAGATTTCTGTAATGTAGATTTCTCCTCAGACTGCTCTGCAAAAGTGCCTGGACACTGATACCTTTCTAGTCACAGCTGGTCACCTTCTATGCCTTGTCTTCCCAGCCGACTCTGGAAAGAAAAGCAGCAACCTATGTCCTTTGTGATGATGGAGAAAGGTTTTGGGATGATAAGGACACTTGGCAACAAGCTTAAGGCCACCATCCTATTTCCCATGGCTATGAGACATCTGCAACTTTTAATCACTGTGGTTTCAATTAATACCTAAATTGCACTTCCCTAAAACGGCTCTAACTGATGTGCCCATGCAGCCTTTCTAGGACAGTGAATCAAACAATTTGGTAACCATTATTGGATGCAACACCTGAACTTTAAATATTCCCATGTGGCCAAAATGGATTGGGGAAAGGTTCACTGATCCATCCAGATTTCCTGGATTTCTCTATGAAAGACACATTGTTAAAGTGCCAGCATGCTATCTCACGTATAAGATGACAGAGGACTGGTGAGAGTTACTGAGAGCTTGAAAAAGATGACAGCTTGTAGTCTGATAATGGACAGTGAACCTGCAGCTATTTGGAATGCAAAATAACATCAAACTACATCATCCTCCGAAGAAAATATATAAAGCAAATGGTTGAAAACACTGTCCATGACAAATTTGTCTAGCCGATGAATACTTTCAGACCAATAGCCTTAAACTGCCAGATTCTTCCTGATCACAGAATAAAATGAGACAATGGAAACGGAAAGCAGCAAAAGCTGTGAATATCAAAAACAAACAAATAATTAAAGGCATTTTTGAGATTTCATGTTCTTTACTGCCTTCTAAGAACAGCCTGTCTGAAAAAAATTGGATGGATGATCTTAATGGGAAGTTATAATTTAATAGCTGAAAAAGGTACAACCCTGGAAAGCAAATGTCACTGACTGGAAGCCAGAACTTGGTCAACAAAAGTTTACAGTTCCATACCATACTTGGCAATAACTCTTCTACCGGGTATTTCAAGCAACAAGAAGGAGCGGATTCAGATGATATTACCTTAGTCACACTCTGGAAGTATTTACAAGATTTTCAATAGCTCAAGCCCTTTCCTTATCCCCTCCCACACTCGCCAGATGTGTGGTCTGGACTTTCAAGAAGGGTGGCTGCTTTGAGGTTAGACAAAAGACTATCACTGCTCAGAGACGTCAAGTTAGATAGCTCAGCCAGGAAACGAGCTGGGTATTTCCTACAGCAGAAGACCATTTGCTCTGGCTAGTCTGACAGTGGCTCCACCTTCTGTTAGACTTGGAGTTTGCCCTGTTATCGTCGGCCAAGATTTTTATTTTCCCCAGGCTGTGTAGCAGTTGTGTGCTTGCCCACTCCTCTTCCCCCAATCCCCTCCTCCCTCAGAAAGTAGTGGCTGTGTTTCAGTGGTGCTTTATAGCTATACTTAGATTGGGAAAGCCCTTTGGGATGAAAGGATCTATACACATGTAAAACATTACCATCATGTCTGATGTGAAGGAAACACTAGCTAACCAGGGAATTGCTGCAGTTGCTTAGAAACACTGCAACAATGTTAAAGAGTGAGAGGGATGGATCAGTGGCTTGCTTACTGACAGGCTATTTAAAGAGAGTCCCGCGGAAGCACTACCATTTTGGCATTTGGACCACCAGCTATAGTTAGATGTTTCTTTTAAGTAGTAAGACTTAATTTGTTTTTCTTATTAAAATCTACAATTTTTAAATAATTCATTCCATTTTTCCTAAGCTGTAGGAGCATGAGCAAATAAGGACATTAGGGAGTCCAAATATTTCCCTAACCAGGCAGAATCCCCACAAAGTTCTCTGAATCCAAACATCAAGCAATTTACCAAATGCTATTGTCCACAGTAGTGACTGAAACTGGTTAACAATCTGGTAGCTGCTTTGTTGACTGTGAAAAACAAATAGGTGGTTCGGTCTAGCTTCTAGCAAACAGATATTGGCCTCACAAAAACACCATCACCACGAACAGCTGCCTGGCTGGTAGAATTGTACACTCTGATCAGCTAACGATTAAGGGCCTGCCTGTCAATGGGAATCATTCCACAGACTTTAGTGGACTTTGGATCAAGTCCTTTTTGATGCAAAGGTGGAAAGCTGTGTCAATCCCAGAAGGGAGCAAGACACTTCTACAGAGTGAGGTGAGGATGTCTGCAATGCTGTTTAAACAAAGGACTTTGGGACAGTCAGTCTTGCACCTTTCTGAGTCACAAGTAAGATAACAATAACATACACAGTATTACATAACCTCTTAAGTAACAGTCTGGTCAATAAAATAATGCTGCTGTGTCATATGTTTTCACCTTCTGTGTTCATTGCAAAATGAAAAGAATTTCCTCTATGGAACTGAAACAACCGACTGAAAAAAAACAACAAAAAAACCCACAACAGTTGACAAAAAACAACTTTAACAGGCACCATTTCTCCATCTTTCCTACTGAGCAGCTCCTCTTGACAAGATGCAGCACTGCAGGTACTCTGCCTCAGTTTATCCAACCATGCTTCTAGCACAAGCTAATGGATTATGTGGCTCAGTGCTCGAGCCCGATTCAATTCTCTTCCAGGGTAGCAGAGACCAAACTCACAGTACATAATAAACACTAAATAAAAGGAGTCTTTGCTGCATCTGGGCTACATTTTCTACCGCTCTGGGGTTACTTAAAAGCAGCAGAGAATCCTGTGGCACCTTATAGACTAACAGACGTTTTGGAGCATGAGCTTTCGTGGGTGAATACCCACTTCGTCAGATGCATGTAGTGGAAATTTCCAGGGGCAGGTATATATAT
>NC_133783.1:8064262-8210241 GCF_003597395.2 Chelonoidis abingdonii | reverse complement strand
ATACTATATATCTAGCAAGCAAGCTAGCAGCATAAACAGAGGTTAGTTCAGATCAGGAGATGAGCCCTTCTAACAGCTGCAGGTGTGAAATACCAAGAGAGGAGAACTTGGTTTGTATTGGCAGATTCACAGTCTTTGTTCATCTCTGAAGCTGATGTTGTCCAAATGTTGCAGGATGAACTACGCTCAAAGCAGTCTTCTCTTTGAAGTCTGGTCCTTGAAAGTTTTTTGCTTCAGGCAGGCCACTTACAGGTCTGCTATAGTGTGGCCAGGAGGATGAAGGCCTTACCTACAGGTTTGGTATATTGCCATTCCTAATGTCTGGTGTTGTTCATTTATCCTTTTCCGCAGAGACTGTCAATTTTGGCCGATGTCATAGCAGAAGGGCATTGCTGCTAGGGATGGCTATCATTACATTGCGTGGACGTGCAGGTGAATGAACGGTGATGGAGTGGCTGATAATTTTTCCTCTTTTTCATTGGTTTTAGGTCTGTGATGGTGTCGCTGGTGTAGATATGTGGACAGCCAAGTTAGGCATCTCGAGGTTTGTTGCCATGGACTGTTCCCTCAGTTGGAGGTTAACTATCGTGTGGTGTGCAAGGGCTGGACCGAAGAATACGTTTCAGAGTTGCAGACGTTGCCCTCCAATGCCTTCTCGGTGGGCGTAGTGATTGGTCCTCACCACCCACAGGCCTGTGAAAGATGTGTGGAAATCATTGTCCACTGATGCCGTTGTCGATCCCCGATGATGCATTTGAGGTTCCGTCTATAAATACTGGGGCTGTATCGTGAGAATGGCATGGGATCCTCGTTGGTTCTTTCTTGGTTGGTCCTTCAGTAGTGAGCTTCTGGCGTACACGACTGGCTCTGTTGAATCTGTTTCCTTATTCTTCTTGGCGGAGTCACGCGTATTGCTACCTTCTCCCTCTTGAGATGCTCCATCTTCCGGCTAGAATCTCTCGTTTCTGCTTTTTCTCTCTCAAATTTCCACTACATGCATCTGACGAAGTGGGTATTCACCCACGAAAGCTCATGCTCCAAAACGTCTGTTAGTCTATAAGGTGCCACAGGATTCTCTGCTGCTTTTACAGATCCAGACTAACACAGCTACCCCTCTGATACAGGGGTTACTTGTTCATCTACCCTCCTATTTAATCTCTCCACCCCCTAACCCACCCCCACCTCTTTAGGCAGAATAAGGCACGGGAAGCTTCTTGAAGCAGAAAATGTCTGTCCAAATGGTTAAAGTTTGTCCAAATTATAAGCAATTGATAACAGAGTCTTATAATTAGAAGTATAGGGAAGCCTTAATCAAAGTCAGTGCTGCCAGCCTATATATAACACATGATGGAAATTGGCCATTAGTAACTATACAAAAACCCAGTTAAGGAAACTCTGATTACATTGTTTTCTTTTTTCATTTAATCCCATGGAAAACTATATTAAGGGTAAAATATTAGAGACAATTATAAGCAAATTAAATATAAAACCCTATACATTCTTCTATTATTTATTGTCATGTGTCTGACCTCTCATCATTTAAGAGGAGTGAAAAGTTTGCTGTTTAACATTGCCAGCAATAATACATTCACTATGAATTCACTACCCCAGATAGCAGGTGGAGAATTCATTAAGTCTATGAAGGACTGTGTATGCCTTTATTAGTTGGTCCATGAAGTGCAGACAAGTTTCAGGAGACCATGAGCTGTCAATCACTTTCGGGAACACTGGGAAACAAGTCTACTAAGTGCCCATGTGATCTCCCAAGTAATCAGTTAAAGAATTTCTAGGGCTCTGATCTCTGAAAGGGTCAGATTAAGAGAGACAAGGTGGGTGAGATAATATCTTTTATAAGACCAAGTTCTGCTGGTGAAAGAGACATGTTTTAAAGCTTACGCAGAGTTCTCCTTTTGGAGTCTGAGAGACAGAGCCAAGCTGACAAGAATGATAAGGATTCTTGACCAGGAGGCAGAATTATTTATGCTGGATCTTTGAAAGGTATAGAAAAGGGTAACCATTGTGACAATATAATACAGTGTGTAAAAATTAATTCTCACAGTTGGCCATGCAATGAACTACTAGTATTTACTACAGATGAGTGATTTCACCCTTATGTGAACCAGAACTAACTCGGACTTTCACCCAAAATTGAAACTGAACTTGGAATCTTTTCCCTTACCCTTCATCTTTGCTCATCTGTACTCTCCTTCATTCCAGTCAGGACCAGAAGCAGAGGTAGAAGAAATCTTGGGAAACTTTCAGGCAAAATATTACAGATGAAAGCTTTGGAGAAGGCTCAGAGAATTCTCTGAACTTTCCCCCCAAACAAAAATCCACATTTGCTATATTGATCGTACCACATTTCTATTTTGAAAATGGGTTTAGAGCTCATGACCCTGAAGTTTTAGTAGCACTGGGGGAGTTCAAAGAGCACAGGTTATTTTCCCCCTCGTTCTGGCAATAGACTTCAGCACTGACCTGCAACAAGACTACCAGCCTTCTCCTAAAGCTCGCATCATCCTAGATTGAATCATGAGAAACTGCATGGTGTGATACATAGCCATGAGATACTAGGATTGGAAACTAAACTCATATACAGATACCCCAGTGACAGATAATGATATAAAATAAACCTTGACAGATATAAACAGATAAGAAATAGTATTAATAAATACAAAATAACCTACAAAGAATTAAAAACAGCAGTAATTAATTCAGAAGTTACACATTACACAGAAACAAACATGGCATTATACAGCAACTAATTAAGGAGGCTGCTCTTGTATTCAGATATCATTTGCTGAAGTCTAGCAAAACACAGAAATAAGTTCTCTTTCTAGCTGATTTATCTTTAGTATTACCAAACTAGAGAGAATCCAAAGGTGGACCTGTCCATTGGTTTCTTGAAAACTCCTTCAAAATTAGGAATCCTTCTGTCTCCAACGATATCTCTCCAACACCATTCTTACATCTGTAATTGACTGATATGAGCTGCATGGCACTAACATTATCTAGCTGTCAATGCTGCAGCTTTAAAAATATTGGCTATGTGAAGTCATTTAAGAAGCTTCAGCTTCCAAAGATATATTTCTGCCACGGAAGCTGCAAATTATACACCGTACAATATAACAATTTAATTGTCCATGTTGTACAGTGTCAACAGTTCAACTCCAGCACTTGGAGTTGCTATGTTGTCCACTATCCATTTCATGACTGCCAAAGGCAGTCGTGGTTAATGGAGATCCCATGAGGCAACTTCACAGACTATGTTCTAGCCACTCTGGGAGTTGGGAAAACTAATAGAAACCACTGAATCCTATGGCTGTTCACAGTTGCCGCGTCTCTGATACTCAACATAACATTGAGGGAATTCAATATTTATCCAAAAAAATTTAGAGCATCAATATATTTTACTGTACTTAAAAAAAAAAAAAAAAAAAGAATTTTTTGTTAAGTGCATACGAAGCTAGGTAGACCAGGTCAGTAGTACGAAAGCCAGAGAGCGGCAAAGAAAACAGATTGTCTATAATGAAATCTGGAGACTTGCCCTAGCTATTGCAGTCCTTTACCTTCAAAAATGTAGAAGTTGTCATATCAAAACTAACTAATGATCCATTCTAGTCAAGTGCCCTGCTTCTGGCTGTAACCAATACCTCGAGCTAAATAGGGTCATGAAAACCCTTTCTAATTTAATAGGCCAAGCAGGACTGATAATAGCAGAGCTCAGCACTTCCCAAGCATTGTTCATCTACAGATCCCACAACATTTTACAACCTTGTTTGTTATCCCCCTTTTCCAGTGAAGGAAACAGACAAGGCAAAGTTTTAAATCATTTGCTTTAAACTACGTAAGAAGTCACTGAAAAATTTGGGAATATAGTGTAAATGGGAGATTCTCTATAACCTGAAGTCTTTAAATCACGTAACTCAGCCAAAGGTCAGGAGTCTAGTACAGGAGTAGGCGAGTGAGGTTCTGGGGCCTGCAATGTATGGAGGTCAGACGAGATGATCAAGATGGTCCCTTCTAACCTTAAAGCCTATAAGTCTATAAAGCAGGTCTCCTAAGCTTCCAGTCTTGTGCCCTAGCTACTGGGCAGCACTCATAATTCCTTAAAGTTTTTATCCTAGATGACCACATTGCTTCTGGGCTCAGGACAAGCCACCACTGGGTCCCCAGTCAGGTGTAAGTAAAAGCCTTTATTTAGGCAGGGCACCATCCTCAGTACATGTACTCAGCACCAGCAGGTCAATCACCAGCAACAAATCACACAGTAGTCCCATACCAGACCTACCCTCTCACAGGAAGGCTCTGATAGGCAGTAGTTTAGTCCAAACAATAGCCCTGTGACAGGCCTACCTTCCCTGGGGAAAGTTGACAGGCAGCAGTCTCTCAAGTAGTTCCTGGAGGTCTGTTCTTGCCTTATCAGCCCCTGAACTGAGCTGTGCTCTCTCCACATTTAAACCTTTCCACCACATCTGACTCCAGCTGCAGGTGTAGTGGGGTGTGGTTGACTGAGTCCACACCTACTTGTTAATCCTTTCCTGGACAATGTGGATTTGTATACTGCATCACACCCATACTGCTTAACCACAGGTGTTTCTCTAATTCAATCAACAAATCAGATAGTGAATCTTATTTATCCTCAGTAATATCCTGCATCAACAAAATCCTCATGGAAAATTAAATTAGGGCCAACACTGAAGTCCTGACTCAGTTCCTTCTGCCCCTGAAATCAACAACAGATGAAGACTTGGCCCATCCTGCATAAAAATCATTATCTCCTTCACATTTGTTGTTTTTAAACTTCACTGTGTGTCTCTTTGTTCTTGGGTACACAGAAATGTCTGTTCTTTATTATTACTCTTTGTATTAGACACTTACCACTTGGGAGCATCAGCCAAGATTGTTTCCCCATTTTGATTTGCACTTGTACATACACATAGTAAGAGACAGTTCCTGCCCCGAAGAGTTTACAACTTAATAGACAGGATCGACAACAGATGGGAGAAAAGGAGTATTGTTACCTCCATTTTAGAAATGTGGAGTTGAGAATCAGATGTTAGGTGACGTGCCCAAAATCACATAGAAAGTCTGTGGCAGATCTGACAATTTAACCCTCGAATCCGAACCCAGATCCTTAGCCACAATACCATCCTTTCTCTCAGCACTACACCACTGATTATTTGATGCTACATAGCTTCATTATAATTCTAATTCTTCTCCATTCCAAGCAAAATAATCCTAACCTTTTTAATCTCTCATGGGTTAGGATCTATCAACATATCCATTACTAACCTTGTATTTCAGGCTTTACTACTGAGTCATTAAACCTGGCATCCAGGATTCTAGACAAGGATTTATTTATTTTATTTTATAACTCTAAAAGTGTCAGAAAAGATATTTAACAATGAAGAGTGGCCGCTGTATCCACTTTTTACATGAATGCTTAACTAATACACATACAAATGTACAGTTTAATAAGTGAATGCTGTATATATTTACATGATGGACTGACTACCAGCTCAGAAGGGGCAATTATGGTCTGCTGAGTAAATAAATATGCATTTGAAAGGATCTATTTACCTATTAAAATTATTGCTGCTTTCAGGTCAACATGTCATAAATATACCATGCATATTTACATGATAAACCCACCCTTAGTTCAACAATGAAATGTTTAGCAGGATCATAACTGGTGTTTCAAAAAGGGAAAAAGGAAGAAAAACCACAACCGTTAACTGAGTCAGCATAACATGCATATTTAAAATTCTATCAAGTGTTTTTATTTACTCAGTGACCAATTCCTCTTAATTTTCTTAAGATGCTGCTCAAGGATAGCAAAGGAAGGAAAAGTCTGTGTTAATAACAGTGACAGAATAATCCGATGATGAAATGACCCAGGGGTGTTAGACCTGCAAGATATTCCAATGGTATCAGATCTTCCTTGTGGTCTAAGAGACCCTAGAAGCAAAACCAAAGTGTCACACCATCTTCATTTATAACTTACATGAACATGCACAAAAAACTTATCGTGGCAACCAGCTTCCCCCCAAAAGTCCTTCAAACAAAGCTCTAGAATCAGCCCTGACATATCCTGCTCTTGGAGCAGTTCTTCCATACTGAAATCCTCACCTACATAAAGATTCCAGCCCATGAATGGCCCAACTAGACAATAAATCAAATAGTGATGGCCTCCAGGAGTGAGAGAAATAACAACAATAAAAAAATAAAAGATTATGTCCTTTGGTAAAATTAGTTGGCTTGATGGTTCATATTGTCTTAAACCTTTGACTTACGATAATATACCACCAGCACAGAAATGAGTTTTCCTTCCAGCAATATTTTACTGCTCTTGTTGTCTGAGTATAGGCCCATTTCTGTGTTCGATAGACAGAGACAGAGACACACACAGACAGACAAAGAATGCTACACAGGTAACTGCAAGCTATGGAGTTTTGCAAGCATACGCATAAACAGGCTCTGGTGTACGCAGTAACTACAGGGGCTGAGTAGTTTGTGCAGTAAAATATTCCAGGTCAGAACAAAACTAATGTTTGCTTTTTCATAAACTTGAGAAAAATTGTGGATTTTCATTGATTTTGCTGCCTGGTTAGAATTTTATCACGTGGTTTTAGTGAGGTGATTGAGACATTCCAAGTACTGTGTCAGCACACCGTCCTTTAGTAGATTTACACACTCGAGTCCTAATAAGAAAAGAATACCACTGTTTAAAGCTGCAGATTTCAAAGTGTTCTATAAAGATAGGCAAATATAATTATCCTTAGTTTATAGATGATGAAACTGAGGCTTGGAGAAGTTTACATAACTTTGGAACTTTTTTTTTTTTTTTATTTTAAACATTATGACCATTAGACCTAACTGTGGGAGGAAGCATGTTTTTTGATACATCCACTGAACAGCAATAAGGGTTGAGCTCAAGCAAAAGCAGATATTTGCAAGCACCACAATTTTGGAGTCAGACAGACCTCACTCACTCTCTAGGCAGCAGGATCCAAGAGGGAAGCACCTCATAATCGGATCCCTCAGCAGCTTCAAATCCTAAAGGTGTCCTTGACAGACATACAGAGAGCATAGTAACATATACCGGATACAACATAGGAGACATTTAGATGCAAAACACATGCAGCTACAGAAAGCTTTGAAGACTAAAAACTTATTCTATTTGCTCAGTGAAAACAAACACCTAGGAAAGATTAGACTGTTTTTGTTATCCCATTAGGAAGCAAAGCCATAGTTTGCAGCTCTGCAGAGGCACTCAGTTATATGAAGAGCTGGTTCTGACAGAGACATGATCCGAAGGAAAATATTTTTCTATGTTTAAAAATTGCAACAGATGGTGCTAGCAGTAGGAAGCTGCATTAACTTGTTATGACAATGGGCATCCTCATCCATCACTGAAGATATGGAAATGCTGTCACCATACTGAAGGTATTAACCTGTATTCTGTGAAATGCTGCACGTATATGGATGATTTATTGAGTAGTGGATGCCTCTTGGGCCAGGCTCTTCTGGAAGAGCTTTATAAAATCTATCATTCTGGGGCTTAGCAGGACAGAGACCCTTTTCTAGTAGCCAGAAATCTGGAAATCCACACCTTTGACTGCCTGGGTGAGATTTCCCACCTTCCTGCACAGAACCCAATTCTGTACATACACACAGGCATGGGAGAGGAGGGGAAGAAGGGTGTATGTGTGTGCATGCATGGGCTTGTGTACTTGTGTATGTGTATATGGTGGAGTAGGGCACGTGTATGATGACACAATCCACCCTCAAAGCTGAAGATAGGCCATGGAGCAGCAGTTGCAGAGGGGTTTTACTGCAACCCATTAACATCCTGATATATGGCTCCAAGCAGCTGGATCTGCCTAACTGTGGATCCAGTGGCTCTTTCCTGCTGCCAATACTTCCTGCCTATTCAGAACTTGTGTGAAGACCCTTCCTCTCCATGCAGGATGTGCAGATCCCCATCCCCACATGGCCACTCTTTCCACTACCAGGGCTGGACTGGGGGCCTTAATAGCACATGTGGCCTTCCTCATTTGGATGAATGGGCTTTACACCACCTTAGCAGCCAGCTGGGAGTCTGGACATGCTGCCCCAGGCAAGAGGAGCCATAGTGGCTTCTCTAACTCAGGTCGAAAGGTGCATCAGTCCCCAAGCAGTTGCCTCACTGCTCAGAAGGTCTGAGGTGAAGACTGCTCCTGTCACACCCCTTAACACAGCCCCGCACCGGAGGAATTCCCAGCTGGGCAGTTTTAGCTGTTTTCTCATCCCTTTATGCCACAGAAGTGGCCGAGAATTGAAGCCACTGAGAAGGATGGCTGCTGCACATGCTGCAAATCAATAGTCTGCACAGTCTCCCCAAGAGGTGCTCCATACCCTGCTGGTTTAGGCCTTCAGTGAATTTGAGGTTCTAAACTAAAGCCCCATAGTCAAAATCTCTCAACTGACGCAGTCATTCCCAAGCCAGACCCACTTGCCTGGAGAATTTTTTCCCTAATAATTGTAATTGCACAAAAATGCCAGAACGCGTATCCTGCTAGAAACTCCCAGCCCCCAAACACATACCTTCTCTATTGCCATTGGCTCTATCACAATCTGACAGTTTTCCTTGTTATCTTGCAAGACCAGCAAACCAGGCTGCTGTCTTTGCCTGAGGGCCTAATATACACACGAGGCCTAAATGCACAATATCATGTAGCTACATCTCCTGATCACCTCTGCACTTTAGCAACCTGGGCAATCACTCAAATAGAATACGACAAACCAATGAGGAAACATCATCCCAGCCTTCTAAAATACCTATACTATTTTTATGAGTTATTAAGCACACAATCCTGTTGAGTGATAATTTTTGAGTAATAATGGTGTTCTCTGCAGGAATTTCTTCTCCTTTCTCTCTTTTGCCATGGCAACCAGGGTATCCATATATTTCAAAGCAAGACAATGCCTTATAGTTTATAAAATAATGTTTAGAGCACGCTTGATTTGTTTCTTTTTTCCTGTTCTAAATTGAGTGCAGCATTTATAGAGCTCTTTAGTAAAGTGGGGTGACAAAAACAAAATCTATACAGCAATAGCTTATGAAATCTGTTTTAACAGAAGGCTGTGGAAAGAGAATAGTTCACTTTTAATAGCCTTACAGGTCCAGAATTCTAATGCTGGGTAAGAACAGGACCTAGTTAGCGCTCTCTTTACTATAGAACAAATCAATCCAAAAGTCACAGCATTAATGGAACCACAGCTGAAAATGGATATTGGTTGTACAACTGCCAGGGCCACTACATGTGGTGTACTGAAAATTGTAAGCTGTCATTTTAAATGCTATAGGGGTTTTTTTGTGGTCGTACTTACAGGCCAAGAGGTGATCTAGGCCTAGCAGAGTCAGTTTGCAGACAACCAGACTAGAATAAGGTGGGGTGAGTTATGCATTTCTGTTTTAGGAAGCAGCCTGCTTTGTCTCTCTCTGTTTTGGGGTTCTTGTGTGTTGTCATTCTGAGTTATAAGAAATAAAGTACTGTTACATTGCAACCTTCCAGTAAGAATTCTTATAGTTTTTATATAACTTTTCTGTGTGTATGCATATGTTCATACATAACAGAGGAAACAGACATTTGTGGACCCTTTTGAATCCATTGCATTCAAGTCCCCTTTCCCCATAGCCCAAGATTCAATGTTTGACCTTGTCTTCCCCCACTCCATCACAGCCCCAAACTCCTATGCCATACCCACATGGGATTATGGTATGGTTCAGGCCAACAAGGACAGAAGCAGAAAGGAATGTGTGATGTGTCCAGAATTGGTGTGGGTGTTTGAGGAGTGAGTTAGGAACTGTTGGTTGGAGGGTTCCTTTTAAACAGCAGGAGGAGGAAATCTGCAGTATTTATCCTGGCCATGGCTACTATAAAATAGGAGATATCCCAATTCCCAAAATGACTCAGATTAACAGCACTACAGAGTAGCATGTTTTCCACACCACATGGGACGGGGTGTGACTAGTAACCACCACACTATCAATCATGGATTCCTATGATTCAGCAGCTCTTGTGGTTTTAGGTAGGAACCTGTTTATAGAAACGAGAAAGGGCACCTCAGAAACAACTGATGTCCCTTTCAATTGTTATTCCAACTTCTTATTTGAATCTTGCTGAACTATTTTGCATCAGGAATATATCCTGTGGCAATGAGTCCCACAAGTTAATCAGACAGTACTTTGCTTTTAGTCATTCTAAATGGGTTTCCTTATAAATGTTATTGTGTGTCCTTCAGTTTTGTATAGTAAATCACAAAAAACTTAAAAACTCATTATAGTGAATGGAAAGACTCATTGATTTCAATGAGGCCCTAAATTAACAGAACCCATCTCTCCCCACTTCCTCATTTTCTCAATGTATTGAATGAAAGATCAGTGGAGAGGGAAATCCTTTTAGGCTTACAATCCGTTTAAAACTGGATGGTGGAGTGGTAGCTTTGAGGTATTCTTGTCAGCGGGGGCAGGAATTCAGGTACATCATAAGAGGCAGCTTTACGGATTCCAGCAAAGCCGTGGGGGTGGGAGGGGCAAGAAAAAACAACAAGAAAAGAGAAGAACAAACTTTAAAATTATTAAAGGGACAGGAAGTGGGATGGAATGCAGGAGACCCTTGCACATATCAAGGAGAAAAGTGGGGTGGTTGAAATTGTGTAGCTAGCCTAGAAATCTAACTACTACTTAAACTATATAATGTTTGCTTTAAATCTACTTAAGGTGTATTATTTAGTGAGAAAGAAAGTATGCAAATACAGTTTTAAACCTACTGTTATCTCAAAATCCAGACAGGGTTTCTCAGAGAGAGAGAGAGAGAGAGAGAGAGAGAGAGAGAGAGGGGGGAAAAAAGTTTGATGGCTTCTCCTCCCACATAAGTCAGTGAATGAACCAGTTCTTAGAGAAAGAGTGTGTGAGGAAACCACAGCAACTATTGACACTTGCTATTTATAGATCTCAGCCTATCCCCTTTTATCACAACCCCTAGAAAAATAATCCTAGTCCCTTTAATCTCTTCTTGTAAAGAGATTCCTCAGTTTCCTTTCCTCTGATTATCTGTCTTGCCCATCACCAAGCCTTAATTACTATGGAAACTACTATGGAGTTGTCTGAGGGTTTATAGGCAAAGGGCAAATTTAAATAGGTCAAACCAACATTTTTATGACTTTAAAGCTAACGGAAAAGGGCAAAGAGGACTATTGTGGGCTATTCAGATACCTATATTACATTCATCCTTTAGCATCTAAGTGAAAGCTCTAGGTTGAATTTACAATGGCTATTCTATCTTTTAACTCGGGACTTGATTGGGAGAAAAGTAGTCAAGTTTTGGATGCTCCAAGCTCTTCGGAGACTTAAATCAGGGAGATGAATTTGTGCAAGTACTAATTTAAATTGACAGACCAGATTTAAGCAAAAAACTTTCCTTTATTATAAACCAAGGCATCGAAGCAGAAGAGACAGCTTAGATTTAGGGTTACGTAATGTTGAGTGCTGTATATAATGAAAAAGATTTCCTTTGTGGTATTATAATACTTATTGGACCCCAAGTCAAGCGACAGTACTGACTCGGCAAAAAACTCATCACAGTGAAGCAGAGTTAAAGAAGATCAGCACATCCTATTCTATAATATGGAGACCATCAAGCCTTAAAAAAGGTATCTTGCAGTCTCTCCAAAGCTTTTTTTTAGACAATCTAATTTCATCTAAAGCTTTAATGGCCAGAAGCAGATTTCCCTTCCTCACTAGACTTACCCATTATCACAATAAGTGAAGTTTCCAGAGATTAAAAATCCTGGGCTGTCTCAGACTAAACTCAACTCTAGTTCAGATAGTAGGATACTTGCAATACAATCCTCTGTCCTCATTCACAAGCTTCAAAACACTTCAGCTGAGTGAAATTACCATCTTCACAACTGAGCAGTTCCAACTCCTGATAAATGCAAAATTTTGAGCAGAACAAATGGGTCCATTTCCTCGCAAATCTTGTCAGATTTTCAGTTAACAAACATCATCATCTTATCTTAAATGATCACAGAGTTTATATGTATATATAAAGAGTAGGAATGATAAAAACTGAAGGAAAGAGCACCTGCAGAGCATTGAAAACAGGCCTCTGGCAAATTTGCTTTCCTGAAATGTATCACCATGTGCCAAAAACAAAAGCAAATCGGATCCTTCTGTGCAAGCCTAATTTCAGAGATTGCAATTCACAATGCCCAGATAGTATTAAGAACATTATTCAATAATTTTAGTACTGCACATTGCAATATAAAAAAGACAGTTTCATCATCTGACCTCAATATTGTCTTTTGGTGTTATCCTATAGCCAGCCAATATTTTCTACTGTGAGATTATTTCTCCATTAAAGTCTCTTTTTACATGTTATGTTAGCAGTCTACATTGCAAAATAGAAAGGAAACACAGTATTTCCATGGCAATATAACTCATCTGTAGCAACAATATGGCATCACCTATGGCAGTGGGCAGGGGGTTACACAACATTGATATACAATACTGAAGAACAGCATCATAAGAGAAGACGAATACATTGCTACTGTACTTGGCTTCTCCCAAGGTATCTTGGAGATGCTCAGTTTTATAAAAGCAACCAGATCATAACATTTCTTAAGCAGTTAGCAGCTTTTCAATTTATGGACTCAGCCCTGAGCACTTTAGGTGAACTATTGAAAATCCTCCGGTCCTTCTGAAGCCAGTGGAGTAGAGGGCAATCAGTTATAAAATTGGGGTTTAAGGTTCTCTCTATATTAGGGATTTTTGCATCTGTCTAACTGCAAATGCCTAATGCAGATGGGCAGCAGCAGCATAAAATAGAGTTAGCACTTGTGCAGTTCACCCAGGACCGACGCTAGGGGTTTGAGCGCCCTAGGCGCACTGTCATTTCACCGCCCCGCACGCTGGTCCCCCGGCTCCGCGTGCTTGTGGACAGTCAGCTGCTCCAGTGGCTCCGGTGGTCCACCGCAGCCGCGCAAACAGCTGACCGTCTGCAGGCACGGCTGTGGCAGCTCCACTGGAGCCGCGGACCAGCGGACCTTCCACAGGCACCACTGCGGCAGCTCCACCGGAGCCACCTGCCGCCCCCTCTGGCAAAATGCCGCCCCCTAATAATGCTGGCGCCCTAGGCAATTGTCTAAGCCGCCTAAATGCAAGCACCGGCCCTGAGTTCACCCCAGTTTTTACACTAATACATCAGTGCAGTTACATCAGCTAATGTAGACAAGCCCTAATCCTTTTACTTGACATGCTAAGCACATTTAATGAGCCCTCACAGAAAATTTTAATTGCCAAAGTCCACTAGAGCTTCTACACTGGAGCATTAGAAGTGAACACTGACAAAACTGCAGTTGCTTAACCAGTCATGCTGTAAGATTGAAATCTGAGGTCTAAAATCTGGAAGTAGAGAGAAAAAATGACAAGGAATTGGCTAGTATTTACATATTACGTTGCATTGCGCTCTCATTTTTGAGAGTACGCATTTGCAGTAAAACCCTGGCAGCTCTAAACAACAGATAATATAGACATCATTAAAACCTAGTACCCTATTTTCCTATACATAATCAACAGGTGAGTGCCTCAGCAAAGGTGGGCTGGGGACTGGTACAATTACTGTGCTGTTACTATTAAGTCTCAAGTACCTTTTCACTACATCTAGGAAATGGTGTTACAGACACAAAAATCAAAAGGCTTTATCTTGGCAAACTAATTACTTTATTACTAGTCTAACCCCAGTGATACTTATCTCATTCACAATCTGGGTTGGTGAAGAGGGAGCATTTTCCAAGAAGATTTGCAGTTTTAAACACAGGCCCAAGCATGGAAACTGGAATAGAGTACATTAGATGTGCTGCTTTGAAGCAGTGAGCTACTCTGTTTCATAAGCATGGGATGCCTCAAAAAAAGTTCGTATTAGGCATTGCTGAAACCAAACTTCTTAAAGTGAAATTTAAACTCTGGATCACTCTCACGGCATACTTCAACAGAAGCAAGCTGCTTAAGAGCAAAAGTACAATAACATTACTTTTCAGGGGTGGATTAAGTGTTCATTCTGATATTAGAGTAATCGACTGCCTAATGGAAGCCCCGGGAATGCCCATTGACTTGCCAAGCTCCAGTGACATTCTTAGAAGTACGAGATCTAAAACTGGAGCTACTTTGCTGGTGAATTAGCATTTCCAGCTGTGCAAAGTCAGTCTTCAGAAGTGATGTCTCTGAGAAGCAGCAGCACAGAGTGAAATCTTGCTGAAAAGATATGGCAGCAGCTCAGTGAACGAGAAGGGGTGGCAGGGTATCAAATCCACCACTTTACCAATGAATTGGTGGCCCTTTTGGTTTTTGAAAGGCATATGTACCTCCCAGTAAGTCCTCTGATTTTGGAGGTACTTAATTTCAAAAGGCAAAAGTGGTTAAACCTAGGCTCGTGCATTGCCTGATTTGTGCCGGGTTAAGCCCCAGCACTTTTAGTCTTGGCAATTCATAGCTCAGGCACTTCTAGGCTTGTCACGTGAGTTATGAAAGAAAAAACTGCTTGAGCCCCAGCACCTCTTTCGTTAGAAATTAAGTACTGGGCCTATGCCCCCACTGAGTAGGATTCTTCAAGGTTCCTATGGCATTTTCCTACAACTCTACATCATTTCCTTCCTTGTCTCATCGGGCCAGTTCCTGAACTGTTCCTGAGTTGACCAACAGGGGTAGTAAATGAGAGAGGAAAATCTCCACTAGCTTTTCCCCATCCCTATGCTTTCACCAGGGACCATATACTTTTGGTCTCTCTAGGAAAGCAGATAAAGAGGGATTGAATGCTTAATTGGTATCCCATTCTCTCACAGCAAAACCTGGGGGGTGGTGAGGAGGTAGGAATGTGGTGTTTACATTAACACATTTTCCACAGGCAGCAGTTATGAAATCTAAGACAATTTAGAATGGTTCTCATAATATGGTGCTATAACATGGTATTACAGAACTTCCTGATACTTCTAGTATATAGTGCAGTTCAAATACTGAACAGGTCCAAAATAGTAGAACATGATGATGCAAAAATATAGTAGTTATTTTTAAACAGTAAATCATGGTCCAGTGGATAGGGCACTGGACTGGGAATCAGGAGACAAGTTTTTTTTCACTCAGACACTGAGTGACCTTGGCAAATCATTTCACCTATATATGTGATTCTGTTTCTCCTCCCAACCTTTTCTGCCTTGTCTATTTAGTTTGTAAGCTCTTCAGAACAGAGACTGTCTCTCACTATGCATATGTAGAACTCCTAACACAATGCAGCCCAGTCTTTTGGAGGCCTCTAAGTATTACTCTATCAAATCCTGGAATTACACTGATTGATTTTCACAGACATGTGATTCTACTTTGAAAAGCGACTATGTAAAAAATGGCCCCATCTCAACATGACTGATTTGCTTCCAGCATGCATGAGATCTGTTTGGTTTTGGTACGTGTGTTAGCGCTGCAGAGACAATGCAGCTATAGAAGCCTGAGCTGGAGTCTATTCCTTCATGTGCAATATCAACAAGATTGTTTGCTAAGTTCCAGTGAGCAACTCCTGGGCAAACCCGTGGGAGGCACAGGTGTTAAGGAAGAGATAATTTGAAAGCAATGGGAGTTTGCAGGTATAAAAAAGGGCATAATTTGGTTTGCAGATTCCTGCTATAGGTAGTGAGGTGCGAAAAAGAAAGAAACTACCTTGACTCTCAGATCCAGGGTTGAGTTTGGAGGACTGACAGTTAAACTTGTAAAACAAGGCCTGTTTGATAGTGGAATCATTAAGCTACAGACAGGAGATCCCATTGTTACAAGAGTTTTCTATGGTGATATACATGTAAATAGTTAATAAATAAGGGACCAGGAGATGAGGGTCAAGAATATGTATAAGCACCTTTGTTCTCAGTTTAAACGGAATTTTTCAGTAAAATTCCCAAGTTTTACAAAAAGTATTATTCATTTTATTCTGATTTCTCACTCTATTTTTGTATCATTCAAAAATATAAAAATAATTTGTTTTATTAGGAAAATACAATACATTTCATGATCTATATATTATGATGATACATTAATTTATGAGTATATGCAAAGCTGCCTGTTAAAGTAAGACTATGTATTAGTCTAGAAGATACGCACAATAAACAAACAGATGTGCGCGCAAGCTTTGAAGTGCATGCACATCTGAATGTACTGATGAATCTAACGCCTACCACATACACATTTCAAGCTGTTAGCAGATAACAGTTTGAAGATTTGACACACTAAAATGGGAAGAAAATGAAAATCTGTATCAGAATACATTTCAGAACACAAGAGAGTATTCAAAAGTTTACAAAAAATATATGGGAGAAAAAGATAAACTTGAGTGTATGCGCTGCAAATGGTATGTCCCAGTTACTAAATGTAAATATTTATAGGCTAATAGTTCTAATTCTACAACTGTAAACTGTTTATTCAAATAAAAAGTTTTATTTGGGGATTAGAGTTTATTTTCTTAAACTCAGAGGTGGCATTGCGTTTTGAGTTCTGTTTTAGTTCTGCAGCAAACTATATTGATTAATGGAATTCAAAACATTAATCTACTGAATACTTTTCCCCATCTTTCCATCCATCAAAATAAACCCCGATATTTATGCAGAAAAAAGTCGCCTTCTTCAGCTGTCCCTCGATGTGAGAATTATGTCTTTCAAGAGGGTTCATTGGTGGGTTTTTAAGTGGCTGAGAAGATTTTCCCACAGAAGCGACAGGTGTAATCTTGGAGGAGACAGTTGTTGGCTGGAGTGTTGTGCCCTCTCTTTCCTCCTTTGTCACTTCTGTGCCTCATGAGCATGTCTGTTTTCCTCAAAGCGACCTGTGGCTTGGTGTATGGTGTGGCGCCGCTTTGTTCTGTTCCATGCTGAGTCCCAGTTTGTTGTGTTGATGCTTCTCTTTTTAAGGTGTAATTTCAGTATATCTTTAAGCACTTCCATTGCCCTCCATGAGCCCTTCTTCCCTGAATTAACAGAGAGAAGAGTACTTGCTTCAGGAGGCAAGAGTCAGGCATAAGTACACAGTGGCCAGCCCAGCGGAGTTGGGGTTTCATGACCTGCACTTCTATACTGCGGATGTTGGCTGCAGAGAGAACGCTGATAGTACCTCACTCTTCCCAGTTAATCCTGAGAATGCTCCTGAGGCAGCACTGCTGGAACCACTCCAGCCACTAGAGATGTCATTTGTAAGATACCCAGATTTCAGACCCTAGAGCGGATGGGGATGACAATGCCTTGTAAACCAAAATCTCGGTGCCGGTTCGCAGATCCCTATCATTGAAGACTTGTTTGAGTAGTCTTCCAAAGGATGTGCTGGCACAGCGGATCCTGTATTCAATTTCAATCTCATGACTCTTCGACTCACCCTGAAAAAGTATTAATAGTTTTATGCACCTGTTTTTGTTGTGGGTAAACAAACACTGATAAATTAAATAAAATAAAAACTGAAAATGAAAGGCCCTAAATACGCAGCATAGTTCCTGTGATTCATAGAACTAACAAAACTTATTGCAAAACTGTGCAGCTGTTTATACTGGCTCGTAAAAACCCCATCATTTTTACTCAATCTGTTTTCAGAACATGACAGTCTAATACCATTATGAGCCCCCTGTAGTAAAAGGACCTAGTCTGAGTGCTATGTAGGTAGCAGCCTGGTTTAGTTTGGCTTATTGAATAGGATTAATGTGAGAGGAAATCTGCTAGCTTTCCCACTTCTTCACATATGAATGACAAAAGCGTGGTCTTTTCCCAATGATTCCCAGGGCCACTAAGTTTCAGCCATCTCCTGTGCGACACAGTCACCCATGTATTTGGCAGCCCCATCACACCTGTCTGCAGCATAATTGGGATCTCAAACATTCACCTGGACAGGAGGATGGCTGCAATGAATCCTGGCAGATCTTTCCCCCACCCACCTGCCAAGAGCTGGCATGGCATCAGCAATACAAGAAGTTTCTCTCCTTACATTTTCAGTGCTTCCCCTGCTTGGTCTTAGGTAGCACGAAACTCTCAGAAGCATGGAAAAGAGGCAACATAAACAACTGGCTCCCCTGTGCCCTGCCTGTGGAGGAGGTGAGGAACACAGGTGGAAAGGCAGACTGAAGAGGCGGGGACAAAATCAGAATGGGTGCCCCTGGCTCCCTCCTCACCATAGTTCACTTTTAGAATACTTCCAATAAAGTTTTTGTAGATTTAAATACTACATTTAAATACCTCTGCAATTAAAGCACATGAAATACCCTGGCTCGTTTTAATAGGTACATTGCAGACTTATCTTTTTCATTTTTACTTATTGTACAACCAAAATGTCCCTGTGAAAGGGCAAGGTCTCCTCCGAGCTAACACCACAGCATAAAGACATGGCAGACAGGAGGGGTGGGATGTGTCTGAGTGTTGGACACTAATACCTTCCGAAGATTTTTCTTTATTCTTTTCATAAAAGGGATATCATCAACTTGAAATCCAGTCTACTAAAAAAAAAAAAAAAAAAAGTTAAAAGTAGTTTCAGTTACTATAGCTGCCTCTAAGTTTCCCCTGCTAATTTTTATGGTTCTCTAATCACACTTCCTTTCTTAAATCACCACACCTCCCCTTGTCTGCTGCTATTCTTGTGTGAAAGATCTATCTAAACAAACAAGAGAGTAAATGGACTAACTATGCAGGAGAAACAGTGAAACTAAATCTAGACAAAGTGCTGTCCAATGCACAATACAAAAACAACGATGAGTTATCCTTCACTCTAACCACTTTTTCTTATATCCATCTTAAGTATGACTTGTAACAAAAACAAATAAAACATTTTTCAAACAAGCATTTTAAAAAAAATCTTTAAACAGACTTTAGCCTCAACCCTGTGCTTGCAGGATCAGAGTCATTAACTTCAGCCTTAACTTCTACACCTGAGCACAACTTCTATCTGAGCTGGTTATTTCTAGGATTTTTCCCTGAAAATCCTCCCATCTCAACTACTACCCCCTCCTCTTTCAAATAGACTCGCCTTTTACCCTGCTGAATTGGAGCTAAAGACACCAGCTTGGTCTGGTTGTGAGGAGGAGTCAGCAGAATACCTCTGCATCTCCATGTAGACTCCTTGAACTTTTCATATTGTTTAAATATTATGGCTGTCAGCTGTGCCAGTGATCTTCCATTTGCACTAAACAGAAGGAATTAAGAGTAAGGAGAGAACCTCAGTCTACCACAAAATATCTTGAAGCTACTCATTTTTGTGTTCTTTTTTATTCTTCCTTTATTCATTTCCCCATTTTTCTATGCTTTTTGGAGGATGCTGTGAATAGAAAGCAACAAACTAGTTCAGAGAAAATCAGAACTGACCAGTCATCCACCTCTTCACTGAAGTTAGAGAAGGCAGAGATCCCCCAGCTTGTTCCATGCTTGTGCAATAACAACCTTTATTTCAACTTATCAACCCTTCCAAAATGTTTCACATGCTGACAACAAAGTGGGAAGAGTGCATCAACTTGCTGCAATAACAAATTAACAATTGTTCTGTGAGCAAATTTTCCTCTTCAGTGTTTTCTTCCTGATGTTTTAGATTGCTTTGGTTATAATAAAAACAAAAAAATATTTCTATATAACCAAGAGACAAAACAAAACAAACAAACAAAACAAACAAAAGCCAAACCACAGCCCTGTGACTGAATGGATATGTCTACACTGAAGCTGGGAGGAGTGATTCATGCTAGCTTCGTTCAAGCTAGCACACTGAAAACAGCAGTGTAGATGTTGTGACACTGGCAGCTCACGCTAGTTGCCCGAGTCCAAGTCAGCTAAACCATGTGGGTCCAAGCTCAGGCAGCTAGTCCAAGCCGCCATCAGTGCTGTAATGTGTTCAAGCAGAGATAGCACAAGTCTGTCTACCTGTTCTGGGAATGACACCTCCCTGCTGCAGTGTCAATGTACCCTAATATGTGTGGAGCTCCCCCTTCTCCATTGCTTCCCTGACACTTGAGGACATAGCTAGTGTTGTGCAGTTTCCTGCATTTCCTCTAAGAGATTCATTAACTTCCTTCTTATCTGAAACTAAGTAGGACTTCTGCTCCTGTCACAAGAAGATTCAACAGGTACTTCGGGTATTGTGGTGGTACAGTTGCAGTGTTGGCACTTCAGCACAAATTCAGCTAGCATCTACATCAGACTGCTTATTTATTTTCCAGTCCTGGAAAACATTCTCACCAATCACCTCAGTGGATTTCCTCATAGGTATAGGGTCTGCCCAGGTGGATGTCATTATAGGATCCGCACCTAAGTTTCTGTTGGCATTCAATATACGTTGAGAGCACTCAACCCTGTGCACATAGTCTAAAAGTTAAGGCATTAGGACTTGGGAGAGCTAGGGTCAAGTCCCGGCTTTACTACAGCCTTCCTATGTGACCTTGGGCCAGTCCCTTAGCGTCTCTGTGCCTCAATTCCCAATCTGTAAAATGGAGATAACAACACTTCTCTACCTCACAGGGGAAATGTGATAATAAACGCACTGACAATGGTGAAGCACTCAGATACTATGTTACTGGGGGCTACTTAAGGAGTTAAAATAGGCAGAGAAGCTAGAACTTGATCACTCCCTATAAATCAGTACATCTAGGGCAAATGTTTTAGAGCCTGAATCTTTTCCTGGAGTTCTGCGAGCTGTCTTTTAGGCAGCACAATTTCCACATTCCTTTTTCTTTGTTTATTGCCATCTGAGAAACATTTTTAAAATATTTACATATTAAAAGCTCACAGAAGATACGTTTACATATCTGAAATTATAATGAGAGGAAAGGAATGTGTTTAGATCACCACAATTCAAGAGGTTGTTATCCCTGGAGCAGGAAGCACTAGGATTCCATTCAGGGCAGATCCTGTCTCACTAGTAAAGAATCTATGTGGACATTTCTCAGCAAGAGTATAGACTGTAGTGCAGTAAGCCACTTGCTGCTACGGTATATATTCTAACCTTTTAGACAGTGCAATGATCTAGAGAAAGGAAACAAGAGTGTTAATCACATTAGGACCTATTTTCATAGCTGTTTAAACCAAAGCAAAATTAGCCAAGTGAAAAACTGCTAGCATATGTCCATATTTTTAATAGTTAGCAAATCACCAAGCAGAAAGATTGAAGTCACTTTAGCCAAGGCTGTATAAAGGCAGAAGAACTAATGTTCTATTGCCTGGCAACCGAGTAACCAAGCAATTCTAAGGAAAATTGTGGCACTTTTTTGTTATTCTGTTCTAATGATAATGTGTGCTCATGAAAGGTACAGGACTGATAGCCACAGAGCCTGAAGCCCTCTAGCTTTTGAAGTGATATTCTTTAGCTTTTTCAGAAATTCTGTTTAGAAGGACACCTTCACCAAACTTCATTTTTAAAATAGAAAGTGCCAACATGTACTCTTCAAAGAACATTTAACTAGAAGAGATTTCTAGGAGATGAGACCAAATGCACTCCTGAAGCAGATGTGATAGATTTCTACGAAAAGGCAAATAAAAATACCCTCTAAGTGTTCCTGTTACAAACCACAAGTATATAACAAGTTGGTAGATTGATGACTTACAAGAGAATCGAGCAAGCTCTAAAAAACTCTGCAGAATACTGTTAGAAAATTGCCTGCAGGATTGTTATAGCCTTGTTTTTCCCAGCCCTCAAGAAGAGCTCTATGTAAGCTCTGTATAAACTGGAAAGCTTGTCTCTTTCAAAAATAGAAGTTGGTCCAATAGAAGATATTATCTCACCCACTGTTTATTAAAAAAATTATCTGTTCCTTTCTGCAGTACTAAGAACTGTGCCTTATAATGCTACAGATCTTTAAAAGCTACTGTCCAAAAATAACTTGGCAAAGAGCAGGTTTAGTTATGGAGAGTTATATGTAGCCTGCCTACAAGAGACTGTTCTTACAGAAATTTTATTTATTGATAGGCAGCTACATCAGCCATAATGTAGACAGAATCTAGAATAAACTGAAACAATAATTAGATGTCAACTATCAGAGGGGTAGCCGTGTTAGTCTGGATCTGTAAAAGCAGCAAAGAGTCCTGTGGCACCTTATAGACTAACAGATGTATTGGAGCATGAGCTTTCATGGGTAAATACCCACTTCGTTGGATGCATGTAGTGGAAATTTCACTACATGCATCCGACGAAGTGGATATTCACCCACGAAAGCTCATGCTCCAATACGTCTGTTAGCCTATAAGCTGCCACAGGACTCTTTGCTCCTATAATTAGATGCAGGAAGAAAATGCATGAGGAAAAAATAAACACAGTCTTTAACAAAGATTATTAGGGAGAGAGAAAGGCAATTTAAGTTCTGTTGAGACCTTGATGTACTATGTGTTCACCCCACATGCATACCCAGAGCTAAGTAATCAAGATAACGCTGTCTTTGACTTAAGATATAAATGTATCATGGCTTCAAGAGGCAACTATTTCTTTATTCCTTTTATATGGTTGTAGATTTATTCCTTGCCAGAACAAATTCTAATTAGATGAAGATTCTAAACATGGTTCTAATAAGAAAAAAAGGTGGTTTATTAAATATCCGGTTTGCAGGGAACCTTTGAGACGTTCCTAGCTGACAACAGCTTGCAAGATTCCAAGCAGCTTGCATTTAAAATCTATCAGTATTATGAGGCTTCAAGGCATCATAGTGTTTCAGAACTAAAAGGCCTATAACAGTCAAATCTGTTTACAATTAAAGTAATACATTGAGTTGAGCCACCTTGTGCCGTGACTTCATCCCTCATCACAAGCAATGCAAAGCAAGTGTTGGCCAGTATTTGGCTGCTTCTTAGTGGTCTCCCATCCAAAACAATGTCAGGGTCTGGAGCAGCTGTCTCGATCAAGAGATCGAAACAGAGATTCTGAACATGTATAGTCATTAAATATTCCATGTCGCTTTTCACAAGTACATGTGGATACAGCTACACTGCAAACGAAGGTGTGACTAGTCTAGCTAGTTTGAACAACAGCAGCAGTGAACCCATAGCAGAAGAGACAGAAGCATGGACTAACTGCTTGAGTACGTACCCGGGGTCCAGGGCAGGCGTCTACAGTCTGTGCTGCTATGGCTTCAGTGCTATTATTATTCAATCTAGCTAGATCAAAGCTAGCTTGGGTATGTCTACAGTAGCTGCAATCACACCTCTGACTGCAGTGTAGACATAACCTGTGCACTAATCTTGTATCCCAAACAAATGTCAAAGTCAAGTAGTTACATTCTGCGTTGTTAAATTCACTCTGCAATTTTAATTTGGATACGGCTCTCTCCTTCAATTCCTGCTCTAAAACATTGGGTGGTACTGCTATGCACTGTTAATTCATCAGTGCTATTTCCCCCCCAGAAATGGTTACATTTCAGTGGTGGGTGGAACAATTGTATTATTATTTAGTTGTATTATAACTTCGTGGAGCCCCAGTTCTGGACCACAGCACCACACTGGGATACGCTGAATAAACAGAATGGAAAGATAGTCTCTGTCCCAAATTACTTATGAGCTAAGTAGCTCTATTGGGATAGGTGCAGTAGGTCAATACTACTCCCACTTTAAAATTAAATAACTTGCTGAAGGTCAGAGGGATTGAAACGTTAGATGTCCGGATTCTCAGCCCTTCGCTCAAACTACAGACTACAGCTTTCTCTAGAACTACTAATCACAATAATCAGCTAGCCACACACTGCTTCCATTGTCTGAACTATGTTTCTAATGAACTGTAATGCTGTTTAGACCCAGACCAATTTGCAGGTATCCCTGAGGGTTCTTTCACAAGGATCTCCTACAGTACAAACAGTATCATGCATTGTATGCTATTGCATATCACTTACTGTACAGCAGCTTTGTTTCTTAAATGATCACACTCTCTTCAGAGTAAATCAGATTCTAAGAACATCTGTTTTTATTCCAATTTTGCATATTTCCCTGCACAAACAGTAATGTGTTTAACGTATATAAAATGACGTTCCATTTTATTTCTCTTTTGAAAAGAATAAATTATGCAAAAAAGCAGCAGAATCCTGAAAGGCAGACGTAAGTCAATAAGTTGCTGTGGTGGTTTTGTTGATATTTATGGTGTTGAGATTTATGATTTCTGCATCATCTCTTGTTTGAATTACTGCTCTGCGTGCGACTTGTGGGGTATTTGTTATGCTTTATTACCTCCATATGGCTCTGGGACTTTAATGACTTAGTCTGTAAAATTTCCAATCAAAGAAGTTGATAATGGGAACAATAAGGAAGATTCAGTTTCCGGTGCTTAAATATCTCCTTTCTACACTAATTCATGCAACCTTTACTTACTTTAGGGTATGTATCCAGAGTGCCCTCAGTTTGTATCTGATGTGCTGGGAGAGGGGAGGGGAAGCAATTTGTAGACTACAGCAAAGTGTATATCATTAGGGATGTGTTCATAATGGAATTTGACTTAATGGAGATGGGGGCCTACAGACGCTATAATAATGTTTTCCAGCAGGAGGCTTGTTGCTAGCTCTTAGCAAAATACAATGATTCACCAGCCTAAAATGACACACTGAACAAAACTTGGTTGAACCAACAAATGATGTTGTAGGTGCACATGCACACAATTGTGAATGTCATTTAGAATCATTGGCGTCAACTTAGAACTACTCGGGCTCCAGAAGTGCCAAAGAACAAAAGGGGTTAAATTATCAACATGTCATGCTGGCGTGACTGGTTTTATTAAGATGTTAGGGATCCCTTTGTGGTGGTTATTATTACAGATCACAGGATATTATTCCCCATAGAGTCTTTGTGAATAATAAAACTAAGGATAATGCTTGTAGATGCAAGATGGTGTTTACAAACCATTCATGCCTGAAATAAAAATACTGCTTTGATTTTCTATATCACCATTTTAGAGAAGTGTGCAGAGTGGCTTTGTTTAAAACACTCAGCATTATTTTGAGGATTCTTGTTGTAATCTAATTTGCATTTGCTAGAATTATTCAGAAATCATTAGCATGTAGTACATATCTCTCAGATACGGTTTTATTACAGGCTTTAACAACAGAATATGTCTAGTTAATCGTGTACATTTGTCTCTTTTATGACTCCTGGCTTTTCCAGATCTAATAAGAATAATGTTTTGTTTCATTTTAAAATGAATTTTAATAGTGATCTAAAACACCTGATTGACAGCTATATCAATGAAGTCACTTATTTATCTAAAGGACAGGCACAGCACAGGCAGCCCGAGGGCAAGTTTCCCATACACACACTGCCCTCATACTGACCTGGAAGGATCACATCTAAGCATGAAAGGGTATTATCTATATCTATGCTCAGCCCGTCTTAGGCCCTTCTGCTGAAACTATGATAAGGATCTTAATTTGTCAATTATACGATATGGACACCTTTCCACTAGCAAGTCAACTGAGACCTGACCTTCCCCAATCAACTCTTTTCCTAAACTGTTCTCAGGGAGTAGTTATCAGTGGTTCACAGTCATGGTGGAAAGGCATAAAGAATGGGGTCCCACAGGGATCAGTTCTAGGTCCAGTTCTGTTCAATATCTTCATCAATGATTTCGATAATGGCATAGAGAGCACACTTATAAAGTTTGTGAAAGCAAGCTGGGAGGAGTTGCAGGGGTTTGGAAGATAGTATTAAAATTCAAAATGATCTGGACAAACTGGAGAAATGGTCTGAAGTTAATAGGATGAAATTCAATAAGGAGAAATGCAAAGTACTCCATTTAGGAAGGAACAATCAGTTTCATGCATACAAAATGGGAAATGACTGCCTAGGAAGGAGTACTGCAGAAAGAGGTCTGGGGGTCAGAGTAGACCACAAGCTGAATGTCAGTCAATGGTGTTACACTGTTGCAAGAAAAGTGAACATCATTCTGGGATGTACTAGCAGGAGTGTTATAAGCAATATACAAAAAGTAATTCTTCCGCTCTACTCCATGCTGATTAGGCCTCATCTGGAGTAGTGTGTCCAGTTCTGGGCACCACATTTCAGGAAGGATGTGGAGAAATTGGAAATAGTCCAGAGAAGAGCAACAAAAATGATTAAAGGTCTAGAAAACATGACCTATGAGGGAAGATTGAAAAAATTGGGTTTGTTTAGTCTGGAGAAGAGAAGACTGAGAAGGGACATAAGTTTTCAAGGATGCAGAAGATTGTTACAAGGAGGAGGAAGAAAAATATTTTTTTTCCTTAACCTCTGAGGATAGGAAAAGAAGCAATAGGCTTAAATTTCAGCAAGGGAGGTTGAAGTTGGACATTAAGAAAAACTTCCTAACTATCAGGGCGGTTAAGCACTGGAATAAATTGCCCAGGGAGGTTGTGGAGTCTTCATCATTGGAGATTTTTAAGAGCAGATTAGACAAACACCAGTCAGGAATGGTCTAGATAATACTTAGTCCTGCCACAAGTGCAGGGGACTGGATTAGATGATCTCTTGAGGTCCCTTCTAGTCCTATGATTCTACAGAAAAGGCAAACAAAAGCACAAACAGAGAGGGCAAATGGGTTCTTTTGGATGAAGAAAACCTTCTCAATAGGAACTGATACAGTGTTTTCTTGTGTCTGCAGACTGACAGACAAAGTCTGACCCAAATCCCCAATTAACATCGTGTAGTTCTATTGATGTCAGTGGCAGATTTGTGCCAGCTGAGGATCTGGCCGGGAAATATTTAACTGTCCCCCACTCATCTCAAAGCTAGGTTTCTTTAGGTAAGCTGTGCTGGCCCATGTGAATGGGGGCCTGCATAGCTCTTACCTGAACTATTTAAAGAATGCTTATAACAATTGTTTCAAGTCATTCTTGGTATTTCCAACTCTTTCATTGCTGATCATTTTAACAGGGGAAAAACCAATCCAGCAAACCTGGTTTGCTTTAATGCATGTAGTTGAATTGATTTGAAAGGACAATCCACAGAGGAAAGATTTTAAAGATATAAATAAAATGAATGTTCCATCAGATTTATTATTTTCCCACACTACAGACATCTAACATGGAGGGAAAGAATAATCTGCAGAATGTTTGGGGAGAGGAGAATGGGGAGTTCTAGGAGGAGGAGATCTGGCAGATCAATTTCAGAAAAAAAAATTAAAACTAACCAGAACATGAAATAAAATCTATACATAAAATTACTCAAAAATACAAATCATTTACTATTCAATTTATTTTCACTTTTTTTTAAATAGTCACCGAAAACTCCTTCAAGGTTTTGGAGAATCTTAGGAAATTCTGCACTATTTGGAAAACATTTCCCCATTACTCTAATTACATGAATGAATTTGTATTAAAGTAGTGCCTAGCTCTCCCAAATGAGTCATGGCCCCATTGTACTAGGTGCTGAATGTACACATTTGAAGAAGGAGTTCCTGCCCCAAAGGGTTTATAATCTGTAATGACAAGACAGACCCAGAGTAGGAAGAAGGAAGTATTATTTCTGTATTACAAGGACTCTACAGAAAGGTCACTAAACATATGATGCAATGACAATTACAGTTCTCCTAAACTTGTTTGTTTCATTTAGAAGGGTTTCCTGGAAACATCTTCAATTTCAGTTTGTGTAGCTTCAGACCCTGTATTTCATATGAAGGTTCAGATTCGAATATTTCAAAAATTCATCACTGAGAACAGTTGCATTTCAACTGGTTTTTACATAAAACCAAAATCCATCCAAGGTTCTTTAAAAATAATTAATTAATTAATTAAAAAAGCCCTGAACCTTTGCAAATCTGTTGCCAAACCTAATCTGAGTTTTGAGTTTCTCAAACAAGAAATCAAGAAAGTTTCACTTCACTTCATTTTATTATTTACATTGTTCTGGTCACGATAAGTCTGGGGTAGGGTTCCCAACTCTCTAATTGCATAAAACCAAAGGGTTGGGCCAGAGATGAGGGGTTATGGGTGAGGGAGGGGGCTGTGTGCTGGGGAGGGGGAGTGAGGGCGCCATCTGGGGGTGCAGACTCTGGGGTGGGGCCAGGGATGAGGAGTTTGGGGTGCTGGAGGAGACTCCTGGTTTGGGGAGCTCAGGGCTGGGGCAGGGGCTCTCGGTTGGGGCACGGGCTTACGTCCATAGCTCCCAGCCAGTGGCACAGAGGGTAAGGCAAGCTTTCTATCAGTCCTGACTCTGCGCTATGCCCAGGAAGCGGCCAGCAGGCCCGGATACTAGGTAGAGGTGCACAGGCAGGTCTGTACGCTGCTCTTGCCCCCACGCACCGCCCCTGCAGCACCCATTGGCCGTGGTTCTCCATCAATGGGAATGTGGAGCCAGTGCTCGGGGCAGACACAGCGCGCAAAGCCCCATGATCCTCTGTTTAGGAACCAGGCCTGCTGGCCACTTCTGGAGCTCAGTGTGGGGACAGGATAGGTAGGAACCAGCCTGCCTTAGCTCCCTAGCACCGCCGACTGGACTTTTAACGCCCCGGTCAGTAGTGCTGACCAGAGCCGCAAGGGTCCCTTTTCAACTGGGTGTTCCAGTCAAAAACAGGACACCTGGTCACCTTAGTCTGGGGAGAATTTTAGTCAGTGAACTGTTGGCAAAAAGCACCACACATGGAACTACAAGTGCTGGGGGGGCTGCCACATCCCCTGGCTTGAAGTGGTTTCCATCATATACAGTTTGGTTCAAAGCTCTCAGCACTGCCACTATACAAATTGTTGCAGCACCCTATCTTCATGCTATTTATACCAGATGCACCTTGATCCTCTATTCCCTTGCTGGCCTTTTGTCAGTATTTCTGATTCTTTTCTATTCTTTTTTTATCTGAGTCACATCACTTAATGACTATCAATGTGTTGGAATTGGTTTTGTCAATTGCTTATCTCCATAACATCATTGATTTAAATTCCCCACCTCCCATCAACCCATCCTGCCCGACTCCATTACCCACTTTTTAAATATTCAAACAGGCACTTTGGTGCTTTCTTCCCTGCTGCCCCTCATGTTTGGAAGGAGCTCCCCATAAACATCTGCAAAGCCCCTTCATTGTTCTCCTTCTAATCCCTCCTTAAAACTCCCCTTTGCCATGACACCTATAAAAAACTTCAACAATGGTTAGGCCACTGGTTTGCTGAGACCACTGCTCATTATGCTGACCAATATTGTCTCAAAGTTTCCTTGTACACCGCCATCTGTCTATATCCACCTGTTGTGGCTTGTCTTATATTAGACTATAAGGGCTACGGGGAAGTGATTGTCTTTTTGTTCTGTATTTATACAGTGCTGAGCCTGTTCCAAGACTAGGGCTCCTAGGGTCTACAATAAATAATAAATTATGAAGTCATAAATTCATCAGTCTGGGATAAGGGAAGGATGATGCTCTATACCTGGGGTGGCCAAACTTTCTGACTCTCCTAGCCACATATGATAATCTTTAGAAGTTCAAGAGCTGGGTGCACCTGCTAGGGCTCGGGCTTCAGCCCCATAGGGAGAGGAATCTTGGGGCTCAAGCCCCAGTACCCCACTGCAGGGCGGAAGCTCCGAACTGCCCCCCCCCCCCCCCCACACACTCTGGTAAGCGGAGAATGGGGGGAGGTGAGTGGGGGTTCTGCAAGCCACACTTTAACTGTAAAAGAGCCACATGCAGCTTGTGAGCTGTGGATTTGGCCACCCCTGCTCTATACTATAGCCATTTCTACCAGACAGACAAGAAAGCAATTGGCAATACTAGCAAAGTCAACCACTGTCCTTTTTCCTATTCCCAAGTAAAAAATATCTGTAATGGCAGCGAGGGAAGGAGAGAGAATTGCAAAGGTGAATCAATAAGCCTTTCGTATTGTTCCACATACTCATGAATTACATTGGTGCAACTGGGTGCATCTAGGGAAAAAATGTTGGGGATTTAACAGATGAATGAAACATGAAGGAAGGAATTTGAAAGATCAGTATTCATTATCTACATTCCCGTGTAACAATCTAATTGCACCAGAGGCTGAAACAAGGTAACCCAAGGTTGAAATGAGCCTGGAAAAATAGCTAAATGCTCAGGAGATTTTAAGGATTTTGGCTGCATGATCAGATCTAGACATTATTTGATGCAAAGACCTGGTATGTTACCAAAAGGAAAATTCCTGAAGAAATGGAACTGAAAGAAGGCTGGTAATGAAGAACATACATGTTAAACTGGCAGATTCCAAAGTACCTACAGATTTAATGGAAGATTCAGGATACAGAGCTCATCAAAATTAATTTTTAACAAAGGAAGGCATTTATGTGATTATAAAAATGACAGATTATGTTATGGCTGGCCTAAGATAACAACACTTCCTCTGGATGTTTATGGCAGATAGACAGGTCTGAAATTGTTTCTGGCCTTGTGCAGGTATGTAAGTAGTGGCGTGTAGGTGGGTGGGATGGGAAAAGGCACATGCAAGACAGTAGAATCATCTTGCTCTTAAAGCAGTGGCCAGGACTGTACTCATGGTTGTTCCACAGCCTTCCTGTGTGACTTGGACAAGTTGTTTAGGCCAAATCATTCAAAAAAGACCTCAGATTACTAGTGCCCCAATTTGGGAGTGGTGGATTTAAAACATGTAAGTTCCGACCTCCAGCTACTCCTAGTGACTTCTGCTGATGTTGTGGGTGTTTTGTAGCTCTGTAATACCAGGCTCACAATGCCCCCAAGTCACACCTTTTGTACACTTTAGGACATTATTTGTCATGTGTCACAGTTCCTGTAGAGCGGCGCGGCCACAGTTTGTCCCTCAGCAGGGCTGTGGGGTATCCCACCGCCTCGTCTTAGTTCACCGGCCAGCGGCCCTGCTGTCCTAGGAACTAATGCACACTTGGATAGGGGGGTTCAGAGCCCAGGCGGGGTTGAGTCACTAGTCTGAAACAGCTCAGGCCTTAAGTCAGGGCGGGGCAGCAAACTGAGTCAGAATGCTCAGGGCCTCAGGCAGGGCTGAGCAGTAATCATAGGCTCCGGCCTCCTCAGGCCAGGGGAAGGGGGAGTCTGCCACCCCAGAATGGGGTGGCAGGGGGGATGCTGGCCCTCCCACTCCACTGCGTCCCAGCCCAGGGCCCTAGCAGCGACAGAGACTCGCTGCTGTCAGTGGGGATCCTGGCCACAACACACTGACATTGGCTCTGGCAGTGTTGCAGCCAGACGGGGGTCGGCTGCCCCAGGGCTACTTCCACACTCCCCCTCGTCGGGTACCTGAGTCGTCGTAGCGTCACCGGCAGTCTCAAACACCATCAGTTCTTCTGGGTAAGTAGCCAATGGTAGGCTCAGGAGCTCCTTGGGGTAGCTGGCAAGAGGCAGACTCGGCTCCTCCTTGGGGTAGCTGGCATGAGGCAGGCTCGGCCCTTCCTCAGGGTAGCTGGCAAGAGGCAGACTCGGCTCCTCCTTGGGGTAGCTGGCATGAGGCAGGCTCGGCCCTTCCTCAGGGTAGCTGGCGTGGGGCAGGCTCAGCTGGCCGGGTGTGGGCTCTGGCTGGCAATGGCCGCAGACGTCTGGTCCCTGCGGTGGCTGGGCCTCGACTGAGCTCTGCAGGTGTCCTTTTATACTTCCGGGTCTGCTCCGTGACCTCTGAGGGGCGGGCACAGGACCCAGTGCCTCCGCCCACAGTGGTGGTAGGGGAGGTTTGTCCCTCAGCGGGGCTGTGGGGTATCCCACCACCTCGCTACACACACACCCCCTCAAGGCTGGCTCCCGTCCATCGGGGTCAGATCCATCTGCTTCCCCCAAACGGTACAAGAAATTCACGTTGGCATGGTCCTTACTGACCATATGGTGGACAGTAAACGCATATGGCTGCAGTGCCAGATACCACCGCGTGAGCCACATATTATTATTTTTCATTTGAGCCAGCCACCGAAGTGCGGCATGGTCACTGACAAGTATAAAGGGAGCCCCTAGGAGGTAATACCGCAGGGCATCAGAGGCACACTTTACTGCCAAGGCCTGCTTCTCTATCATGGCATAGTGCCGTTCTCATGGGAATAATTTCCGGCTAAGATATATAACGGGATGTTCTTCACCATCCACTTCCTGGGACAGGACCACTCCCAGTCCCACCTCTGAGGCATCTGTTTGGAGGACGAACCCTTGGGGAAAGTCAGGACTGTACAAGACAGGTTCGTGGCAGAGGTAGTCTTTGACGGCCCAGAAGGCACGGTCACACACTGGGGTCCATGCCCCCCTTCGGGGACTGGTTTTAGTCAAGAGTCCCATTAAACGGGCTGTGATGGAGGCAAAGTCGGGGATGAACCTCTGGTAGTAGCCCGCCAGTCCGAGGAATTGGCACACCTGACTCTTCGTAGTCGGGGGGTGGACATGCGGCTATTGCTTCGACCTTTCACATGAGCGGTCTCACTTGTCCCTTCCCAATAGTGTACTCCAGGTAGGTGGTCTCCTGCCACCCAATATGGCACTTCTTTGGGTTGGTGGTCAATCCCGCGGCCTGTAGGAACCGCAGGACCGCCGCCACTCACTCCCGGTGGCTCTCCCACTGGTCGCTGTAAATGATGACATCGTCCAGGTATGCGGCCGTGTACTCTTGATGAGGACGAAGGAGGTGATCCATGAGCCGCTGGAACATTGCAGGGGCCCCATGGAGACAGTAGGGCATCCGAGTGAGCTGGTAGAGGCCCGAGGCTATGGCAAATGCGGTCTTTTCCCATGACGCGGGGTCAAGGGGGATTTGCCAGTATCCTTTGCTTAGGTCGAGGGTCATGAGGAAGCAGGCCTTGCCTAAACGGTCCAGCAGCTCATCTACTTGTGGCATTGGGTATGTGTCGAACTTCGAGATAGAATTGACACGATGGAAGTCGATGCAGAAGCACTGGGTGCCATCTGGTTTGAGAACCAGGACTATGGGGCTGCGCCACTCACTCTGTGACAGTTGGATGATGCCCAGCTCTAGCATTGCCCGAACTTCCTCCTCGATGACCTGCCGCATCCGATATTGTAAGGGTCTAGTTGACTCTTGGATCACCACCTCCGGCTCCGTCTGAATGGGTATGGTACTCGAGAGTCGTGTAGCCTGGCTGGGCGGTGAACGTCCTAAGGAAGGCCTGCAGGAGGCATCCAGTCTGTTTTCATTGCTCCTCAGTTAGCACTTCCTCGAGCTGAGGTGTTGTGGGGTCCTCGAACGGGCTAGCCCAGGGCCCTAACTCAGGTTCTGGTGGACAGGGATTGATCAGGAGGCCTTCTCGTTCGTGCCAGGGTTTCAGGAGGTTGATATGGTACCTCTGGGTTTTCCTCCGGTGGTCGGGCTGGTTAATCTCGTAGGTGACGGGCCTGACCTTCCAAACCACCTCATAGGGCCCCTGCCACCAGGCCAGTAGCTTGGATTTGTTGGAGGGCAAGAGAAGCAGCACCCGGTCTCTGGGTTGGAACTCGCGGGCCTGGGCCTCTCGGTTATATGTTTGGGCCTGAGCTTCCTGCGCTGCCTTCAAATTCTCCCGAGCGAGCGTTCCGACTCAAGTGAGACAGCCCCGAAGCTGGAGGACATACTGTAGAAGGCCCTGAGCGGGTGATGGGGTCTGCTCCCAGGTCTCTCTCATGAGGTCCAGGAGCCCCCTCGAACGCGGCCATACAACTCCTCGAAGGGGGAGAATTTGTTGGAGGCTTGGGGTACTTCGTGGAAGGCCAGGAGCAACGGTCGGATCAACTGGTCCCATCGGCGCAAGTCCTCAGGAGAGAACTTGTGCAGCATGTCTTTCAGGATGCAGTTGAACTGCTCCACCAAGCCGTCGGTTTGCAGGTGGTACACTAAGGTGCGCAGCTGCTTAATCCCGAGGAGTTCACAGACCTGCCACAGCAACCGGGTGGTAAAATTGGTACCCCGGTCAGTAAGGATTTCCCAGGGCAGGCCCACGCGGGCAAAGACCTTGACCAGTTCCTCGGCAATGGTCCTCGCCGTGATGCTCCGGAGCAGGACAGCTTCGGGGAAGCGGGTGGCATAGTCCACGATAACCAGGATGTAGAGAAACCTGGCCCGGCTTCTCGGGAGGGGTCCCACCAAGTCCATCTCCACCCGCTCAAACGGCATCTCCATGACGGGCATGGGTATTAGGGGGGCCGGGGTTGTCCATGAGGGAGCAGCCAGCTGGCACTCCGGACAGGAGCTACAATAATTCCGCACCTCCTGGTGCACCCCGGGCCAGAAAAACCGGGACAGGATTTGGGCAAAGGTCTTTTCCTGGCCTACGTGCCTGGCCACTGGGACGTCGTGGGCAAGCCTCATTACTGCTCGTCGGTGCTACCAAGGCACCAACAGTTGTGTCTGGACCTCCCCGGTGCGGGAATCTCAATCTACCCGGTAGAGGCGGTCGCAACGTAGCTCGAACCGGGGCCAGCTCTTAGCCCGGGCTGGATCAATCAGGGCGCCATCGACAGCCACGAGCTGTTCATATGCCCTGCCCAGGGTGGGGTCCTCCCTCTGGTCCCGGCAGAAATCTGTGTCGATCATGGGGCCATCAGTGGGCGTCAGCAGGAGGTCATCCGACGCGCTGTCCTGGCTCTTAGGGCCCGCCTCTTCAGCCTCCTCTGGTGGGTCCTCGGGGCAGTCCCCTTCCAAGGCAGGGGTGACGTCAGGGTTTTCCTGTGTATGTGCCCTCAGGACGCCCGGAAACTCTGGCCAGTCCTGCCCCAAGATCACGGGGTAGGCGAGTAGTGGGGCCAGGCCGACCACAATGATTCGCTTGACTCCATCCACGGTAAGTGGGACCCAGGCACTGGCGTATGGTCGGACGTCGCCATGTATACACTGCAGCTGGATAGTTCCCAGTCGAGGCTCTTCAGGGAAGCTGAGGTTTTGGTGGACTAGTGTCTGCCCACAGTCAGAGTCAACCAGGGCCCGCGTCTGGCAGTCCCTGATGACTACGGGCACAGTGACTTTGGAAGCCTATGGCAGTCGGGCAAGGTATTCTCTGGTGCGGACTTGCCCAAAGCTTCACTCTATCTCCGTGCAGTCCCGTTGCAGGTGCCCATGCTTCCCACAAGAGAAACAGGGCCCAATTTCGGATCGACCGGACCGGGTCGAACCACTCTTCTGGCTCGTAGTGGGACTCTGCGGGGCGTGGCCAGTCCCGGTCTCGAGGCCCGTAGGGGTTTGCCGAGGCAGACCCTCGGGACACCTATAGCAGGATTCCTGACTCCGCAGGGGAGTCCGTGGTTCGGCGCGGGTGCTCACCTGTCTTTTGGGGTTGGGGCGCTTGAGCCCTGGAGGGTGACTACGCGTACCCGGCCCGACCGGGGTTTCCGCTGCAAGCAAGAAGTTCTCCATAAGGGTGGCAGCGGCTGCCATGGTCAGGGGCCGGTGATGGAGGACTCAAGCCCTTCCCCGCGACGGGAGGATGTGGAGGAACTGCTCCAAATCAATTTGCTCCATGAGCTCTTCAGTGTTCTGCCTGTTGGGCTGTAGCCGCCCGTTACATAAGTCTCTCAGCTCCTGAGCCAACAACCGGAGGCGGGCACCCGCATTGTAGGTCAGACTCCAGAACCGCTGCTGGAAGGTTTCCGGGCTGACGTCTAAGGCGTCCAAAATCGCCGCCTTCACCTGGGTATAGTCCCTGGCATCCTCCGTGGACAAACCCCGGTACACTATTTGCACCGTCCCCCTCAAGCATGGGGCCAGGAGGGTGGCCCACTGGTCAGAGGCCCACCCGGTAACCTGAGCCACCCTTTCGAAAGTCACCAGAAAGGCCTTGGGGTCATCCAGTGGGCCCATCTTAGTCAGTCTTACAGGCGGGGTTAGCCGAGGGGTCCTGTCCCTGCCTCCCAGCTGCAGCTCCGAGAGCCGGGGCAGCGCCGTCGCTAGCTGTTGTGGACATTGTCGCTGGAACTCTTGGTTCTGTGCCGTCAGGTCCTGGATCAGCTGCTCAACAAGCTGTTGTTGCTGCTGGAGTTGGGTGGCCTGTTGTTGCTGCTGCTGCTCCAGCTGGGCCGCCTGCTGTTGCTCCTGGCTCTCCGTCAGAAAGGTGAAGAGCTTAGCCAAATCCATATCTCCTGTGGGGGATCGCTCTCCCTCAGACCATTTCTCACAGGGGTCAAGGGCTCGTGCCCACATTCTAGGCAGAGGTCCCCACTTCTGGTACCACATGTAGAGGGGCACGGCCCCGGTTTGTCCCTTAGCAGGGTATCCCACCACCTCGCCCTAGTTCGCCGGCCAGCAGCCCTGCTGTCCTAGGAACTAATGCACACTCAGTTAGGGGGGTTCAGAGCCTGGGCGGGGTTGAGTCACTAGTCTGAAACAGCCCAGGCCCTAGGTCAGGGCGGGGCAGCAAACTGAGTCAGAATGCTCAAGGCCTCAGGCAGGGCTGAGCAGCAATCATAGGCTCCGGCCTCCTCAGGCCAGGGGAAGGGGGAGTCTGCCACCCCAGAATGGGGCCCTAGCAGCAACAGAAACTCGCTGCTGTCAGTGGGGATCCTGGCCACAACACACTGACATTGGCTCTGGCAGTGTTGCAGCCAGACAGGGGTCGGCTGCCCCAGGGCTACTTCCACACTCCCCCTCGTCGGGTACCTGAGTCATCGTAGCGTCACTGACAGTCTCAAACACCATCGGTTCTTCTGGGTAAGTAGCCAATAGTAGGCTCAGGGGCTCCTTGGGGTAGCTGGCGTGGGGCAGGCTCGGCCAGTCCTCCTCGGGGTAGCTGGCGCAGGGCAGGCTCGGCTGGCCTGGTGTGGGCTCCAGCTGGCAATGGCCACAGATGTCTGGTCCCTGCGGTGGTTGGGCCTTGACTAAGCTCTGCAGGCATCCTTTTATACTTCCAGGTCTGCGCCATGACCTCTGAGGGCCGCCCACAGTGGTGGTAGGGGAGGTTCATCCCTCAGCAGGGCTGTGGGGTATCCCACCGCCTCGCTACAGTTCCCTATCTATAAAGTGAGTGTGATAATGCTCCCTTTGGCAAGGGAGGAATCCCCACCCATTGTGAGGGAGGAGCATGGTGTCTGATATATGGATAGTATCAGTGGTGGCATTAGCAACCTCAAAAGAAGTGTAAAGATGTGATGCTCTGACTCTCCCCCAGAAGCACTGCTCAGCAGAATTGACTGGGGATGGAGGAGCAGAACGTGTGCACTTCGTTCTTACCAGGCGGTGGATTTATTACTGCAGGGCACAGTTCCCCAGAACAATTCCTGCTGCATTAGCAAACATTCTTCCTGCAGGCTCCTTTTGCAGCACAGCACTCGTGTCCACCCTCCAGTACTGCCTTTGGCTGCAGATTATGGTATAGGCTGTAACAGAACAGATAGGCAAAAACACTTCTATAGTGTATTTGCCACATTAAAAATACAGGATGTTTAATATATGTTGATCAACAAAAATGCTCTCACAAGAAAGCAGAGAAACTTTTAGGGCAAATCATGAGCAAAGATGTATTCTTAACATCACTGATGAACCATCACACACAAAAGGACTCACCAGACTGACCAAACTATTTATTCTCAATTCTATGTGGTTGTAGCATGTAACCATCCCAAGCTTCCTCTTTTCCTAGGAAGGACTAGAGTCTGAACAACCCTTATGAGCCGCTGAGCATTTGCATAAACAAGAACTCGCAGAGTATATACTTGAACATGGTTGCTAGAAAATCTGCACCGTTTCCATTTAGTAAATTCCACATGAAGCACGGCTGATGTTGACAGCACTTAATTAAAACAGAGCCCAGTTCAAATTCTGGATACACTTTTTTTTAGTGTACTACTCAGGAAGAATTCATGGCTTGATCTTTTGTTCCCCCAGATTTAGCATAGAACAAGTTGTCAGCTCTCCAGCCTTATGCCTACAGGGTACAAATCTCATAACAAGAGACCACAACAGGACCACAACAGTACCACAATGGGAGAGTTTTCAGTAGAATAAGATCAGGTGTAAAGCAAAAGGCATATTTCTTATCTTTCTTGGCTCTCTGGTTTAATATGCTCCCTAGCCTACTGTGTTGCCCTATTTATCCCAATAGGCTACTCGTGAAAAGGGGACAGATTTATACTCTCAGCTCTTCTTATAAACAGTCAAAAAGGTGAGAAAAGCCAGGGAATGCCCAGAAGGAGAGGATGAATCTTTAAGTGAATAAACTGTTTTGAGTCCTACAGGATTTGCTCCTATGTAGATATTTGCTGAAGCACTATTGGATTGCCCTCACATCCAGTGGTAGCTCTGAGTATGCAGTGCACCCAGTGGAATGTGATTCATTTTTGGTACACTTTTTGGTGCTCTTAAACTATGGCTCTTCCTTTTCTCCACTATGACATGTTTTATTTTTGTATGTATCTGTTAAGAGTGGGATAGAACTCCCACTGATTTCAATGAGAGCAGACCTGACTTAGGCCAATATTGAACAGGTACCTTTAATTTTTTCAGATAAATGTGTATATGAACAGCTATGCCTACAAGACTGTTAAAGGCTAATATTTCTGCAGTAGCTTGGCTGCCCATCTAAATCCATGACTATATGACTTATATTGCTTTTTAATGTCCTCACTGGTTTTTTGCTGGATGGAGCAGCGAGAAGCAGAATGCTGTTGCAAAACCAAGTGATGATTGATACACCATTCTGTGCGGACAGAGCTGCCGATTCTGCTCTCCATTTTATTGTATATGCAGCTGCATTTGGAATGGGCAACGGGGGATGCATCACTTGATGGTTACCAGTTCTGTTCATTCCCTCTAGCATTGCCTACTGTCAGAAGACAGGATACTGGGCTGGATGGATCTTTGGTCTGACCCAGTATGGCCATTTTTATGTTCTTGCATTTATTCCTGTGAACTGTTAATATAACAATGAAATGGTGATGAATATCGAGGACATACATGGGGAAGTAATGGAAGTTAGTTTTGTCCAGTATACCAAACACAATGTGATAGAGAAATGTTTAGTGCTACAGCACTTTTCTTTAGAAGTAACTGACCACTTGGCAGTAATGCTTCCTGACTGAAACATGACATGAGAGTCTAAGAAGTCTGACGTGATATTTCACTTATCAAGGTGTAAGATTCAGTGGCCATCCTGCATCAACTCCTGTGGTATTTTAGATGACCTTTATGTCCCAGTTCAGCAAAGTACTTAAGAACATGCTCAAACAAAATTAATTCAAGTGCTTCAGGTGAATCAAGAAATAAGTTAAAGAATGAATATATTAAAATAACCTTCTAGTTTCTAAAGTACATGTTTTCCCTTTTGATTTCTTCAGCATGTTTAGTTATGACCATCATGATAGCGACAAAATGACTATGAATGGCTGAGAAAGGTAGACTTATGATCTAATATAGAAAATATGGCCTTGATAAGCTAAATCAGAAGTAGGGTAGCTAATCTAAAAAGAGATTAAAAACCAATTTATGAGGTAATCACTTTTACCTTTAGATGCAATCATTACTACATTAACAGACAGATGCACAGTTGATTTTTGAGAAGAGTGAATTCATAATCTACAGCTGAAGTTATCTGAAAAAAAAGACATGTTAATATCTAGCAGGAATACATTTAAACAGGTGAATAAACACAACATAAATTTAAGGTATCTCTAGTTGGAAGACCGCCCTATGTCTAGGCTTATAAAGAAACAGAGGCGTGTAACTGCATAATTGCAAAACATTTATTAAACTAAGCAATAGATCTAATTCTGCCCATCTGGTGAGATATATTTAGAATAGACTAAGTGTAAATTAATGCAGTGCTCCAAAAAGACAGAGATAAGTGGCAGAAAATGTGAATTTAACACTCATGAAAGGTGCCAAGTTTATTTTTAACTCTAGACACTACAATCTTCTGTTTATCCAAAGATACAATAAGCTAGAGGAGGCAGCAATGCAAGCGTCCTCATACTACCCTACCAATTTGCCTGAAAATTCTGGTAAAGGGTCCACAGTAAGGTGGTGTATGTGGGTAGTTGAGTCCTCAGAACTCATTCAATGGCTTTTTGCACAGTACTATATTAGGTTTAATTATTAATAATCTTTAGCATTTCTGCTAACATTGCCAACAAATTAGTACCCATTGTGTTGGTAGGTTTCCTTAATTATAGACATCTGATCTCTAGAAACTGTACTAAAGCCACCAATGTATTCCAAATAAGCCACCACATGCAGCTATTGGACAGTAATGATTTCTGTTACTTCCAAACCTGGCAGAATTTGAGACAATAGCATAGAGGTGGTTTGTGATAAAGGCTGACCAATGGGTCAGCCCAGTTTTCAAACACAATAGTGACTCCTTCACTAGTAATCATGATACAATTGTGGTAAGCTGATGGTATTGTATCTATGACCAACCATAAACCTGTTACGCATGTCATCTTTAATATGGTTTGCCACCAAAAGCCTGATCCAGTTTCCCTTGAAATCAAAAGAATTCTCTCTAGTGACTTTAAAAATTTAGAGTCCAAGAAATCAAAACTCAGAAGAACCTCTCACTAATGCTTCCAAGTCAGATTTGCCACAGTTATAGTTCAATATTCAGCACACATGGTTTTCTATTTTGAAACAGTAACCAGGTCTCCTTCACTAATAGAAAGGGACTACTTACAAATGCAAATTCCAAAATGTAAAGGAAACTTCTTTGTCCAACACAAATGCAGATATTTTCATGGCTGAATTGTAAAGTGCTGAGAAGGATGTTGATCATTACTGTCTATGCGCTAAAGTCAAAGGTGGATTTGACATTGAATGACACAGCTGACTTCCTTCTGCAAACATAATGCAACAGAAGTTTACAATGAAGGGAATATTTTATCTTAATTCTTTTACTATAACTAATGCAGTCAGGGGAGTCATTTATTATAAGTTATTCTCATGAAGTAAACAAATGCCTGATGACTGTCTGGGAAGGGTGAAGGTAGGGAGAGATCGATTGACTTATGAAACAATACAGTCAATGAGCAGACAGAGTTATAGGTTTCTGTCCTGTTTCACGTGGCATTCATTTGATTTCTTAAGTATGTAATGCACGGATATGCGCACACACAGAGAAACGTTATCGGAATAGGTTATACTAAGGTTTGTAAATCTTAAATTTTGGGCCAGAATAGACATAGCTGTGTATGAAAGATGTAAAGTAAAACATGATGGTGGCTTTAAAGTTGAGTTTAAAATATTGATTCAAACTACCTAAACCTCTAGTAGCTGCAATATGCAGCTGAAATTATAATTGTCAGGGTTCCCCAGGCACAGCAAACCTGTCCCTGTTGAAATGAATGGCAAAATTCCCATTCACTTAAATGGTAGCAGGATGAGGCCCCATTTAGAACAGATTGGCTGCAGCAATTGATGATCCATCGTGGGTTGCTGCTGACATCATAAACCACAACAGTGAAGTCTGATCAGTTAACTATTTCACCAGAAACGTCATATGGAATATTTTTCCTGTTTCTTTGAAGCCTGACATTTTATAATAAATGGTTCAAAGAGAAAACAAACCAAAAACAACATACATACCCCTAAGACACAAATATGTAACAGTGCTTTAATAGTATGGTGGCTGTTATTCATGTAATTACAGAACAGTTATCATTTGGTGTTAGGGTAACTACAGGGGGCAGATGCTGGTACAAACTTTTATTCATGTTGAGTAACACTTGGCTCCTTGAATAACCCTTTAATTTCCATTGGAATAATTCTGGAGTAAGGAACTTCTTGGTATGAGTCTCTAGCTCATTATAAGGCCCAACTCCACCCCAGTAGATAGGGTGCCTTCCCTAAGATGGTCTTCCAAGCCAGAACCTTTTTCTCTTTAAAATCCTTCCACAAAACTCACTGCTTAATTGATGCAAGTAAGTTAATATTCATTAGCTTCCTTTTTTATTGTTTTATAAAAATACAACATAGACATCAAGAAGTGTTCATAGCTAAAACAACTACTTGGCCATAATTAGATTGCTGTCATCATCATATTTCTTCAGTCTAGCTCCGCCTTGCTATTTGTCACTTTCACTCATTGTGTCAAACTTACAATGTAGATTGCAAACTTTTTGGAGCAAACACTATCTATTTTTTGTGTCTTTCGGATTTCCTGAATGTAGCAACACAGTCATGCACAGAATCCTGTGGATAGTTTATTATTACAGGGTAGCAACTAAAAATCCTTCCTCTCAATTTAAACCTTGTCCACTCCCTGCCCTTCAAATTGTATTTCTTAAGACAGAGATGCAATTAAAGATCCAATTAATATGCTGAACATTTGCAGAAAAGTCACAATATTGATTACTCTGCTAAAATATCAGGGATGAGTGTAACACTGTTTTTATATCAAGAACATTTCAAATATGATTAAACATGGTCACTGCTCTCTAAAGCGAAGAGTGGGCCTTAATTTTTATGGTAATAATCCAGTTGCATCTCTAAAAAAGGAACCTCAGTCTAGGATTGAAAGTCTTTACACTGCTAAGAATTTAAATTAATTTAGTTATACTTCTGATGAGTCAAAGGAAAGACAGGGTTTAACTTTCATGAGTGTTTCTAAGGGGACAGGGTTGGATTTGGGAGGTATCATTTGGTTAGCTACTAGAGCTGGTCAGAAATTCTCTGATGGAATAGTTCTTCATCAGAGAACACAGATTCATCAAAATTGAAGTTTTTTGGTGGAGGCAATTTGATTTTGATGAAGTTCCAAAGGAACCCAGTCAGGGCTCTAACAGGGAGCTGAGATCCTGGAAGCCCTGAGAGTTCCCAATGCAGCTGTTGTTCCCAGGGCCTCTGGGCTGACAGGGAGTCAGGAGTCTGGAAGCTCCAGCTAAGCCAGCACTCCCACAGCTTCCTATGAAGCTGGCTTCCAAGCTCTGAGGCTCTTGGTTCTCCCAGGGCTTTCAGGCTCCCCATCAGCCCTCCAGGTGAAATTTCATTGTATACTTATTAAAATTAGCCATTTTTGTTTTTCAACATGAATTTTTTTCAGATTATTTCATGGAGTTTGGTGTTTTCATTCCAAACTGGAACAAAATTAAAAAAAACCTAAATCCTTGCTGAAATGCCACTTCCATTCTCAGCACAGCTCTATTAGCAACCTGATTTGTAGAAGTATTAACTATAGCCTATGAACAGTAATGTCCACATCTGAATGCAGTGTTAACAAAGAATAACCTAACCTGACTCTCTGGCCTCTGTCTTGGCTCTCCCACAAAAGAAAGATGTATTTAAATAATTGGGCGAAGTTCATCCCTGACATAATTCCAATGAAGTCAATGAATCTATGCCATGAATAAATGTGGTCCATTAACACAAAAGTCCAGAAGAGTTCATTTTAATTAACTAAATTATAGCTATAAATCAAGTGGATGCTCTAGTTTTTAGTGGGTCTAGCTGTATCTCCTATCCATAAGATGGAAACATCTTCTGAAACAGTAAAAACCATTGAGTGCACCTATAATACTGACAGACCTTAGTCATTGGCAGGCAGGATCAAACCGGGGATCTCTGTAGCTTAGTGCATGAGCCTCTGCTGCATGAGGTAAAAGCCAATTGCCTGTTAGCTAAGGCTGTAGAGCAGATATCTAATCAATCTCTCTCTCTCATATAAAAAAAAAAAAATTCCCCTCTCACCCCTATGGGTGGTCTGTGTCTTCCTCAACCTCGGGTCCTCTACCAGAGGCCTGGGAGTTTGAGGGTTCTGCGCAGTATCTTAGCTGTTCCTAGCACTGCACTCTTCTGGACAGAGAGCTCTGATGTTGTTCCTGGGATCTGTTGGAGCCACTCACCCAGCTTAGGAGTCACAGCCCCGAGTGCTCCTACCACCACTGGGACCACTTTGGCCTTCACTTTCCACATCCTCTCTAGTTCCTCTTTCAGGCCCTGGTACTTCTCCAGCTTCTCATATTCCTTCTTCCTGATGTTGCTGTCACTTGGCACTGCTATATCTATCACCACCGCTGTCTTCTGGTCCTTGTCTATTACCACGATGTCTGGTTGATTGGCCAGTACCTGCCTGTCCGTCTGGATCTGGAAGTCCCACAGAATCTTAGCCCTGCTATTCTCCACAACCTTCTGTGGAATCTCCCATCTGGTCTTGGGAGGGTCTAGCCCATACGCTGTGCAGATGTTCCTGTACACAATGCCAGCCACTTGGTTGTGCCGTTCAGTGTATGCTGTTCCTGCCTGCATCTTACATCCTGCCACTATGTGTTGGACTGTCTCTGAGGCCTCTCTGCACAGTCTGCACCTTGGGTCCTCTCTAGTGTGGTAGACCCCTGCTTCAATGGATCTGGTGCTCAGTGCCTGTTCCTGTGCTGCTATGATCAGTGCCTCAGTGCTGTCTTTTAGTCCAGCCCTTTCCAGCCACTGGTAGGATTTCCCAATGTCAGCCACCTCAGCTATCTGTCGATGGTACATCCCATGCAGGGTCTTGTCTTGCCATGGCACTTCTTCTGCTTGGTCTTCCTCCCATGTCTGCTGCTGCCTCAGGCATTCTCTCAGCAGCTCATCTTTGGGGACCATCTTACTGATGTACTCCTGGATGTTCCGGGTTTCATCCAGGATAGTGGCTTTGACGCTCACCAAGCCCCGCCCGCCTTCTTTCCGGCTGGTATACAGTCTCTGGGTGTTGGACTTGGGGTGGAAACCTCCGTGCATTGTGAGGAGCTTCCGGGTTTTCACATCGGCAGCCTCCATGTCCTCCTTTGGCCAGCTCACTATACCGGCAGGGTATCTGATGACCGGCAGGGCGTATCCGTTGATGGCGTGGATCTTGTTCTTCCCACTGAGCTGGCTCTTCAGGACCTGTCTTATCCTTTGGTGATACTTGGATGTTGCTGTCTTCCTTGCCTCCTCATCGTGGTTTCCATGTGACTGTGGGATGCCAAGGTACTTGTAGCTGGTCTGTATGTCTGCTATGTGGCCCGCTGGTAGTTCCACCCCATCAGTCTTGACTACCTTCCCTCTCTTCACTACCATCCGGCCACACTTCTCCAGTCCGAATGACATCCCGATATCCTCACTGTAGATCCGCGTCAGGTGGATTAGCGAGTCGATGTCTCGTTCATTCTTAGCATACAGCTTGATGTCATCCATGTAGAGGAGGTGGCTGATGGTAGTTCCACTCCTGAACCTGTACCCGTATCCAGTCCTTGTGATTATCTGGCTGAGGGGGTTTAAGCCTATGCAGAACAGCAGCGGGGACAGTGCATCACCTTGGTATATGCCGCACTTGATGGCCACTTGTGCAAGCTGCCTTGAGTTGACTTGCAGTGTTGTCTTCCATAGTCCCATTGAGTTCTTGAGGAAGGTCCTTAGTGTCCTGTTGACTTTGTATAGCGCCAGACATTCACAGATCCACGTGTGCGGCATTGAGTCGTAGGCTTTCCTGTAGTCAATCCAGGCTGTGCTCAGATTGGTCTGTCTAGACCTTGAGTCTTGGGCGACTGCTCTATCTATGAGCAACTGGTGTTTTGAGCCTCTGGTGTTGTTCCCAATGCCCTTCTGAGCTGTGCTCATGTACTGGCCCATGTGGTCCTGTAGCTTGGCAGCTATGATGCCTGATAGGACTTTCCATTTTGTGGGGAGGCAGGTTATTGGCCGGTAGTTGGCCGGTTCTGTCCCCTTGCAGGGGTCTTTCATGATCAGCACTGTCCTTCCTTGTGTTAGCCAGTTTGGGTGGGAGCCTGCTGCTAGCAGCTGGTTCATCTGTGCTGCTAGGCGTTCATGCACTGCTGTTAGTTTCTTTAGCCAGTAGGTGTGGATCATGTCTGGTCCAGGTGCTGTCCAGCTCTTCATGTTCTTGACCCGCTGCTGGATATCTTCTACTGTGATGGTGACTGGTTTCTGTTCTGGGAGATTGCTGTGCTCTGTTCTCAGGTCCTGCAGCCACTTTGCACTGGTGTTATGAGTCTTCTCTTTCTCCCATATGTTCTTCCAGTACTGTTCAGTTTCTGCTGCTGGTGGCTCTGCTGTTATTGTGTTGTTGCACTGCAGTTGGGAGTACACCTTGGATGGTTCTTTGGAGAACAGGGCATTTACTTTTTTGGCCTCTGCTTCTCTAGTGTATCTCCTTAGCCTGGTAGCCAGTGCTGTGAGCCTTTGTTTAGCAGTCTCTAGGGCTTCAGATGGAGTCAGGCCCTTGTATTTTTTCAGTAGCCGAGTCTTATCCTTAATCTCTACACCCTTCTGTAGTTCCACCAGCTGACTAACTTCTCTCCGAGTCACCTTGATCTTATCCTCCAACCTCATTTTCCAGGGTGGGTACATACTGTTGTTCTTCTTGATCGTGTAGCCAAGCATCTCCAGGATTACAGAGGCTGTAGCGTATACCAGTTCATTGGTTTGAGTTATGGTGGTAGTAGGGATTGTCATGAGGGCTCTATTGGCATCTTCTAACATACTATCTGATGGTACTTCTCCACTGAGCCTTGGTAATCGGTCTCGAGGATTGACTGTAGCTAGTTTCTCCATGATCTTATGCCTCATATCAGCTGCTGTGCTCTGCAATGGAGGGGGTGGCAGTGAAGTTTCAGCTTCAGGTGTGGGCTGCACATCCACTTGTTCTTCCAGGTCTTCTTGAGTCTGGGATGTAACGTGGAGTTGGTCTATCTCAAGCTGTGAGAACAGCTTCCTCTTTACTATGTTGAAGCGTTGGGTAACTAGCTGTTTCTCAGTAAGTGTGGATGTAGGTCTTTTGTCCATCCACAGTCCCTTCATACTGAGAAACAATAGATAGATAGATAGATAGATAGATATCTCAGTGCCACTAGATGGGACAGAACACCACATACAGAAGGTGTGTGGGTTACACACTCATAACATAATAGAAATGCAGATGGATTTGTGAGTAAAAGTTGGAAATAATGATACTTTATAAAAGAGAATCCAAGAAACTCAGAAATCAAAATAGTAATAGCGGTAGACAATAAGTAACCTAAATTTGAAACCATACTGAATTTCAGCTTCTAGGAAGTTACCAATGAGTGCAGATATACTTCCAATGTAGGTGAATAGGAGTGTCAAAACTGATCAAAATGAAAATGGAACCTAAATATTTTTGAAAATGTAAACTATGATTTAGCCTAAAGTTGAAGTTTTGATCTAAAGTGCTGATACAGAAAATAAGGTTGAGTTATAAGACTTAAGAGTAGAGAATAGGAAACAGCCCACTGTGAGAAAGACTCAAGTTAACTGTTTAGTAAGGTATTTTGCTTGTGTTTCTATAAACAAATCCGAAACAGAGAAAGAGAAATGGTTGGATATATTGAATGTATCAAGAACTAGAAGGATATCAAATGCTCTTCTCAAAGGCATTGTAAGCTACAAAAAGACAGCAATACAATTGCGTAGGAAGATCCCCCACCCCACCCCCCAAAAAATGTCCTCCTTGATATTAAAGGAACAGTCATTATTATTTTGTTACAGTAATTATGGAGAGGAAATATTTTCTTTGAGGGGGAAGAGGATTTCTACTATTAACTCCAGATTTACATCCGGCTATCCAAGAACACCACCGCCATCTTTAGATGCACCAACAAAGAAAGGACAATACCAAGTCCCTTTCTCAAAGAAGCAAAGAAAGCGGTGGAGTAGTATTTAGTACTATAATGGCATTGTAAAAAATGGATGGAAGAAGACCTAGAAGCAGAAGAACCAGGAAGAGTTTTATCAAGTTATTTTAGGTTGAATTTATAGATATATTAGATTCCTATGACAAAAAGTGACAATCAATGATACCATAGTGATTTCACACCAATCAGCCCACTTTTATAGTGTTCTGTGCTTTCTTCCTCCCTACCATAGCATTAGACCATCAGTGAACTGAATTGTTTCAATATTGTAAGAATATAGACTAGGCAGACTTCCCATAACTCATCAAGAAAATACAACCTACTCCAATAGGGCTTAGATTAATTATGAGTAAGCTATACAGAAGTCCTATTAGAAAGTTCTTTTCCATTCAGTGAATGGTAAGAGGCTCTTGAAATGACTGCAATTATACAAAGTAACATTAAGCTCTACAGAAAAGCTACATGCAAATGAGATCTTTGCCATGTACCTACACAAAAGACTGGTTAAAGTCAAACAACAGAGACAACACAAGGGAAAAATATTGCTCTACAACTCCTCATGGGTTTTATACTAATACATTGACTGAGTAGGTCACAGAATTGGGGGTCAGGAGACCTGGATTCTCTACCAGGCTCCTCCATTAACTCTAGACAAGACACTAAACTCTGTGCCTCTGGTTTCTTATTTGTCAAAGTGATTTGCTTACTTCTAAGATTTATGAGTGAGGCGTGCTAGATAGCTCTTGCTATTATAAGAGGCAAAGGAGGAACATAACAAACACAGAAAGTTGCTAAACCACTTTGCACAGGATTTATTCTGTAAAATAATTTACACAATGCATTTCATCTGCCAAAACTAGCTGCTTAAACATAACCAGATAAAGTTCAACTTCTCACAGAAGCATTGAAAAGGTATAATTGGTTGATGATTGTAAAACATTTTGGAATCTTCAGAGGAAAGAGGTCATATAAATTGTTAGCGATGCTATTAGAAAGTGGGAATAAAAAGGATTTTAAGCAAAAATGATGATACAAAAACTGAGAATCTGCCCCATCGTTCTACTAAGCCTTTATACTAATGGTCATATGCTGGGACTTGAAAATAAAGATAGAATATCACTTCTACTGGGGGCTTTGAACACTAATCTTATATTTTGCATCCACAGATGCTGTAGCAATTTTCTGTTGGCCTTGCAAGTACAGATGGCTATAAAATACATATGGAGGAATCTGACTCCCGCTCCCGCTCCCCCTCCCCCACCCCCGATCATACAAGTTGCTGTACAAGTGTGTATTCGTCTGTCTGTTACCTGATCATAGACTGTGGAGCTCAAATGGCAGTTGGTCACTGAGGCAGACTTTAGCACTAGAATACTCAAAGCACACTGATTTATAAATGCCATAGGCCTCCTACCAAAAGGGGGCCTATTTCCAAACCAGTTTCAGAGTGGCTAAACCAGTTTAGTTGGTCTCTGCTCAAAGTGCCATTTTTACACTCGCTGCTGCCTCTCATACCTTCTTGGTTCCTCAACAACAACAAAAAATCCAAATAAATACAACTCCAAAAATTACCTCCCAGAAAGCATGTGGGTAAATGCAAGTGTTGTTTAGGGTACCCAAACCACATTTCTTCACCCCTCTTGCCTGTCTAGCTCTGTCTATGGGAGCTCAATTCACACTTAAAACTATACCATTCCCCCTGAGAAATACATGACAAAGAGAGGACCTTATTTTATGTTGAAAGAGCTTAGTAACAGACATTATTAGGCTGTTGCCTTTTCAGCACCAACCTTTTTCTTGAGACATTTAGGGTACGTCTACACTGCACGATTATTTCGAATTAGCTTAAACCGATATTACAATACAGATCTAATAAAATCGGTTTAGCGCGTCCACAGTGGGATCATGAAATCGATTGTTTGCGTCCATGCTCCAAAGCTACCATCGATTTCAGGAGCGGTGCACTGTGGGTAGCTGTTCCTCAGCTATCCCATAGTTCCCACTTCCGGGTTGAGAGCACAGTGCCTGATGGGGCAGAAAACATTGCCCCGGGTGGTGCTGGGTACAGCCTCACCCCTCCCTTTGTGAAGGCAGCAGACAACCCTTTGGCGCCTTTTTCCCGGAGTGCATTGAGCAAACGCCATAGCACAGCAATCATGGACCCTGAGATCACAAACGGTATCCTGACCGTTGTCAACACCTCGCGTACTCTCTGCCAGCAGCATTCAGTACACAGAGGGTGACATTTACAGTACTCAAGGAATTATTTATTTTACTTCTCTTTCACGTGCTGGGGGGGGGGGAAAGACTGACGAGCTGTTCCGTGAACCACGCAAGACACCGTGTATTAAGCTACAGACATTGGGCGCTCAGCCAAGAATGCAAATAGTTTTCAGAGACTGCTGTGGAGACTGGTAGCTGTAGTCCTCATTACCCCCTCCCTCCCTCCATGAGCATCCGTTTGAGTCTCTGGCTTCCCGTTACGGTTGTCACGCACCGCTGTGTATCCTGGAGTTTATTTTTCAAACGCTTTGGCATTTCCTGTTCTTTAACGGAGCTCTGATAAAACAGATTTGTCTCACCATACAGCGATCAGATCTAGTATCTCCCGTAAGGTTCAATGCAGGAGCTACTTTTGCATTTGAACTGCATTGCCACCCGTGCTGATCAGAGCTGGACACGTGAAAGCAGGAAATGTCATTCTAAAGGTCTCGGGGCTTTTCCTGTTTACCGGCACTCCGCATCCGAGTTCGGATTGCGGACCAGAGCGGTCAGTGGTGCACTGTGGGATACCTCTAGGAGGCCAATAATGTCGATTTCCGTCCACACGAACCCTAATCCGAGTGATCACTTTCGAATTTAGCGCTACTCCTCTCGTCTGGGAGGAGTTCCGAAATCGATTTAAGGAGCCGTTTAACTCGATATTAATGACGACGTCGTGTGAACGGGTACAGCGTTAAATCGGTATATCGGCCATTAAACCGATTTAAAGTCGCAGTGTAGACCTGGCCTTAGTGTCTGGAAAAAGTCTGTCTGTTGGGCAAATTGTGAAGGAAAAGAAGGGAAAGGAAAAGAAAGAAAAAAGATGACAAGCTTGGAGGGGCTTATTTAACAGCTTGCAACTCTGCAGCAAAGTCACATAAAAGAGTTGGCATGAACAAAAAGAGAGGAAGTTCTGAGAGCATTTCACATTGTTACAGTTGCTAGGGAAACCACTCCCTTGGTATCCAAGTGTTCACTATATCTGACTCACTGATGTTCTGAGAGGCACAGAACAAGTATCATGGAAAAAAACAATGAAGGGGAGGAGGGGCAACAAAAAGATATTACTCTATAATATTGTGGAACAACTAAAAAAAGGCTCCTTTATCAGGTGGCTAAGGTTTCTAGAGTCATATAACCAGTGAAACAGGCAGTAGATATAGATTAAATTGTAGGTCTTTTCCTCTAGGGTCAGATGTGCGTTGAACACTGGAATATTAATAATCACTTCTCCCTCTCCTTGGTCTTTTTCTTTTGGTTCTGTGTCTTAGTAACGGTGACTGTGTCTTGTGATTATCTAGAGTATCTTTTTTGCTCACATTTTCCTTTTCAATCTAAACATTAGCAAGTGCATAGTAATCGAGCAGACGTGTTATTAAGACAATTTTTCAGTATGTAAGAAGTGAAATGGCAGAAAGAATGGTACTGAAATGATGCATGTGAAGGCTCAATGGTTAGCAATTACAGAACAGAACAAAAATATGCACCGTTTTCCACTGGCTATTAACGCAAAAAAATTCAAGTCACTTCAGTCTCTTTACTGTGACTTGACTTTTTCTATAAAATTCTTCAAATTAACTGTTGTAATCTCTGAGCTTGGATGGTGTCAAAGGTAGATTTTACCTTTGCATATTTAAAAAGACTTTTTATTAAACAAATTAAGGACTATATTGTGACTTAAGGTACAACCCTGAACGCTGGGGAATATGTAAGATGAGTAGGCGAAGCCAATGTAAGTCATTGACTAATGGCCTATTTCAACAGAAAATTATTACACTCCCACACTGGCACAGTTGTGCTGGCCAGAACATTGCAGCCAAGGCACCACCAATTATCTAGCCCTTGCTCCTGCATGTGTAAACCCAATGCCCAGGTGGCCCATGCAGAGGTGCAAGGGGTGGGGGGTGGAGTTTCTTACTCCCCTGTACAGGCATGTAGTTCAAGACACAACTTCAGTGTTCATGAAAAGTGCCACATTCACAGCTTTGGATACCAAAGTCCTTCTATCCAAAAAATACATACTCTCTGGGTGGAAGCAGTACAAACTTCCCTAACATCAGATCACCAACCTATGTGCCTCAGTCCTGCCCGAGAGGGCTCATCAAAGGGGCTTTCACTCCTCCAGCTGACTCATATCCTTGAATGCTCTGAAGACAAAGGTGATCTCATTTTGGTTTGTACTGATGTAGATACCAGTCCACGAGGAACTGGAAGGAACCGAACAAACACGTAACAAATAATGTCACCAAACAGCCGTCAGGTAATAATTACCTTCCAGCACTATCAAGAATTTCATTTCCTATTAAGAGTCACATTTTCTTCAAAGCCAGAAGGGACCATTATGATCATCTAGTCTTATCTCTTATGTAACACGGACCATAAAATTTCACCCAGTAATTCTTGCATCAAGCCCAGAACTTCTGCAAAAGAAAGTCAACAGAACACCAGTTCAGCCCCCAAATACCACCACAAGTGGTGTGTGTTTATTGCATTTTAGAAGGACCCAGTTACAGCAGTAATTCTATCGCTGAACAGTGCTGATATTAATACCACTCTGGAGACTCTTTGGAATGGAAAAAGCAGCTTTTGCTAAAGGTTATGAAGTCATGTTGTTAATGGTATTTTCTAACTCTGATCCTACTGGCCTACTTCATGCTAAGAATACCATGAAGATTTGCACATGCAAAGGAAGCACATAGATCCTTTTATTTAATCCAGGATTATACAAATAGAAAAATGGCAAAGCAACATGAGCAAAATGCATCTGACCCTGTGCAACCTGACTTCTCAAAAAAGGAATGGCATTCCCAACAATCATCCTCAATCTATTGGGGATAGCCCCTGGTTGTAGATCTGTCCCAACACACCCTTGACCTGATACCTTAAAATCACATTCCTACATATGTTGTTCACAGCCATGAGACTGGAATCTGGTAGGCTTTTCTAGCTCTGTTTTTCCTTCTATATATTTTACCCTGGGTGTTGTGGGGCTGATTCTTCTGAGGCCTATGTTCTCATAGATCCCCTATTTGCAGGCCCTACCTCTCAGTGACTCTCACTCAGCTAGAGGACTTGGTATAGCTCCCTCCAGTGTTCCTCAGAGTCTCTTTCTGCATCCACTAAGGAAGCTGTGTCACTAACATTAGTGACTGATTCCAGAAGCAGAGTTCACATCGCTGCTGACGTTGAACTCGAACATTGATTTGCCTCATTGCTTTCCCACGACCACATCAGAATGGCAATAATATTCTATTGACTAATCAGTAGGAGGGAATGTCAAATTCATACATCTTAGCCTTGCTTTCAACACTGCACAACACACAGCTCTCACCTGCATCTCCACACTAGCCTTCTTTGGCATTTTGCCCCCACTTCCACTCAGCAGCGATGCGAGCCTTTTCTCACAAGCATCTCTGTCCCTTCTTCTGTGCTTCCACCATAGGTACTGGAACGAGGGGTGCTGCCATACTCTCTGGCTTGAAGGAGTTTCCATCATATACAGGGTTTATAGTTTGGTTCAATGGCTCTCAGCACCCCCACTATAAAAATTATTCCAGCATCCCTGGCTACCCCTTATGCCAGGAACATCCTTCCCCGACTGTTCACCATCCCACCACCTTGATACATCATTTATACCATATATCCTATCTGCTCTGGGCCCTACAGTAATTGGATGGGAGGAAAGGCTACACTTAAAATAAAAAGTAACAGACCACAAAGACATGTCCTTTCTTCACTGAGTAACCACACAGAGTCACCCTGCTCTGCTTCCTTTTTTTTAATCTGTTCAGAACTCTCTTGTTGGATTGAGAAAGTACACCCAAGAAAAAGCAGCAACATATCTTCAACATGTTCCATGACACACTCAGGACATTACTGGGCACTCAAAAAACCCCAGCAATCACCCAGGCATAAACAAAACTATTGTTCCTGGATGCCTAGCACACACCTCTTCCTAGAAAGGGAGATGAGGAGGGCATTGCTGATTTGAGGTGGCTGGTCTCTCAAAATATTTCACACTTCTAAAACTTTTCCACTTGGGATGCAGGTCATCCATGGGTAAGAACCTCCCTGTGGACTGCCTTGTGAGCAAATAATTGGGAGCAGCTTGTGCAGTCAGCAGGTTCAGAGCCAGTGAGTAAGTTACTGAAGGTTTCTGTGATAAGTTGTTTACTGCTTTCAAGGTTACCCAGACTGGTGCTTGTAATCAAAGTGCTGCTTTTTCTTCCTGATTCAGTGATAGAATTAAGGATGGTTGGACTTTTTCCCCACAGTTTCTCCTTTGGTCGCATGGTGTCAATGACTGAGGCCTCATGCATGCATTGCCTTTTGGTCACCACATTCCATTCCGCAGGCATGTCTACACTGCACACGAAATGTGAGCTCTGACTCAGGTTTGAGCCCAGCTCCTTCCATCCACATACAGATCAATCTGACTCTGCACGCACTCTGCACCCAGATCCCAGGACACTATGAGGAGGGTGGGTCAGAGTCCAGATCCTGCTGAGACTGAAGTCTAAGCCCTGTCATTTTACAAGGTGGACATAAGCCAAGCTGCAGGCCTGAGTCAGAAGGTCTGTACAGTGCAGTATGGATGCATTAGAATGGCTGTTAGACCTGGGACCAGCAATTTTAAACCCAGGTTTACAATGCAGTGCGGATGCTCAAGCACAGGCCTGGAACACCAAGTTCACAAGTCTGAGCCCTACAGACCTGGGCTTAATGTGCAGTGTAGGCATACCCTGGGACAGCTGAAAAAAAGTAAGGCATCATGTCACACACTGAATAGTCCTATTGCATGGACAAGACCCCCAAATCACCCCTTTTAATAAGCAAATAACGTTTCTTTTTAAGAACTCCTATACTACTGGCTGTTTGGTGGCAGACAAAGCATGTACCTTACATGCAAATATCAAGTGATCTCCTGGTGATTATATGTATTTTAAAGAGACTTACTCTGCCCATATTATGTGAGAGCAATAAATACCCAAGATTAGGGAGCTAATCCAAAACTGAGAACTCCCTCTTTAAATTCATCTCAAAGCCCAAAAGTGTCAAGACAGGAAAGGTCATGTTCTTTTCCACCAAGGAAATCCCCAATTAACAGTCTATTTCCTGAAAAGTCTGCAGCCATTCTCGGCAGCCAGGAATTCCCCTCTTGACCCATAGAAAGAAGTGCATCAAAACAAATTAGATGCAGATCCAGCCTAAGAGCCCAAACCAATATGCCCAGTGTAACAAGGAGCTCTCAAAGAATTTAAAAGAACAGCAAGCAATGGAACAACCCAGACTACGTAACTGTTCAACTCCATACAGAGTAGGAGCATCTGTGCCGTACTCCAGGCAACCCCTTCATTATGCACCTACGCCACAAGAATAAGCCAGCATAATGAGCTGATCAAGTCCACTGTCAACCATCCATACAATCACCATTCATTCCCACCCCACAACTCCCTTACACTGCAATTAACATGTAAACAGTCCCCAGCTCATCCTCAGCCCCTCCCCAAATGCTTACAAAAACAGAGAAATATTTGCATGTCTAGAAAATTAACAATTGGTGGTGGACAAGTAAATTCTGGTATAAAGGGGCCCCTCATGGAACAACACTATTAACAAGCACTCTGTTCTGTGTCAGAGGGGATCCAGCACCTTTGATGTCTGAGACTGTGCCAGTTTGGGATAAAGACAGAGATGGTAACACAGACCCAAAGCACTCAGAACTTTAAGGTCAAAACCGACACCTTGAATCCCAACCAGCAGCTGGTGAGCTAAACGATCAGTACTGATAGCGCCAGAAGGCCCCAAACCAGATCAAAGCTGCACTGTGCTAGTTACTACAGAAGACACAGCAAGGCATAGATTGTAAACTTGCTAGGCCAGGAGCTAAATTGACAAGACAAATGTTACAGAGGGGCACAGAGAGACTAAGGCCCATATTTTAAAGGTATTTAGGCATTTCTACACTCTCTGTTGTGACACCTAACTGATTTAGGAGCCTAAAGCCTATCAACTGCCAAAAAGCATTTTGGCTCCCAAGTGCCAAATCCCCTTTGAAAACGAGATTTAGGGTCCTAAATCAGTTATATGTTGCAACACAGAGCACAGCAGTACTAAAATACTTTTAAAAATATGAGCCTAAGTGACTGACCCAAGGTCACAAACGGAGTGTGTAGTACAGGGAGGAACTGAATCCAGGTCTCCTGAGTCCTATTCCAGTGCCTCAACCACAAAACTGTCAAAGACTCAATTGGTTTGATCATTCTCAAGACAGTTGTGTTTTAACTGGGTTTCTAACACTATCAATTTAGTGCACATATCTGCAGTGTTATTGTACGCCAATGCACCACTGCCAGTTTTGTAGGCCCTGCTGCATTAAGCCCTCTTGTGACCAGTGGAACGTTAAGTAAAGTTGTCTTTACGGACTCACTTCATGCACATTAACTCTTACAGTTCTTATGTGGGAGGGATCATAGTCTGTCAACACTATCAGTACGGGCAACATTCTGCTCTCTGTTCTGCATTCAGAGGAGCAATAATTTCATTGCTGTTAATGAGAGTTCCACACGCGTCATCTCCTTCAAATCATTTCTAAAATAAAAGAAATTATGGCTCAAACCCCTCACCCAGAGCCACATCTATATCTCTAGCTCTGAGAAATTATAACATAGCCTTCTTGGTCACCTTTGCAGGTGGTTGTACCTCCTCCTCCTCCCCCTCTCCCCCAAACTTACAAGCACTCAGAATCCTTGGGTACATGAAACAAGTATCTTTTTATTGGGCAGGAGAGGAAGGCAGAAAATCCATTAAAAGGAACTCAATAACACTCTATACTTACACACAAGAAATGAGCAAACCCAAATCAGTGCATCAAGAGTTTGCTCTACCCCACAGTTCCAAATAAAGGTCTGACTTATGGAGGTCTAAAACACTTAGTCCCACCATGAACCCCACCCATGGGTCAATTAGGCTAGTAATAGTAAAGAGTTTTTAAGGGATGCTTCTCTGTCTGTCTGCTCCAACCCAGCCCTGGTACAGTTCTGTGATATGAGCTCAGCTTCCACTGGCTTCGTGGGTCATGGTGCTGTGAAGTCAGCTCATGCAACCCTGCTGCTGCCGCCATCTGTTGCATGAATGGGAAGTCAGCTCTGTGTCGCCAGTGGTCCAGTCAATCCACTCGACACAGGGCACAATCTCCAGGTAACGAACCCAGAGCAAAGCAGGACACTTGGACAGAATCCCTGCTCCTCTGGACAGAGCTCCTGGACTCCAGGACTGAACCCCTTTCCTCTGTCTCTGTTGAGCATGAATTTCATTACAAGCCAAAGTCCACCACCTTTAAACTCAGAGTGACCCACTCCCTTGAGGGCATATATTGCACAGGGCTGCCTGGGGGGGACAAGTGGGGCAATTTGCCCCAGGCCCCACAGAAGCCCCCATGAGAGTTTTTGGGGCCCCTGGAGCAGGGTCCCCAGAAAACTCGCATGGGGCCCGGGCCCCCGGAGCATCTTCGGTGGCAATTCCACTCCAAGACCTGCCGCCGAAGTGCTGGGTCTTCGGTGGCAATTCAGCGGCAGGGAGCCCCCTGCCGCCGCAGACCCCAGGCCCCCTGAATCCTCTGGGTGGCCCTGATATTGCATAATTCCTGTGCCCTTTCATGAGCACAGTAATAATATTTTTTGGTGTTTACACAACCCAAACAGATTCCAACTACAGCAAAAATTTCGGTGGACAGATTTATGGTTAAGCAACATTATAATTCATTAAAATGAAGCTGGCTAGAGCTAGCCCTTTTACAGAGAAAGCAGAGAGCATCCCTCTAAGCCTTCAGGCCCTGGGGCTTACAATTGTTGTGTACATCTATAGCACTTTTTGTCTCATGATTTCAAAAGCACCTTAAGAACTGCAGTATGAGGTTGTTATGTATGATCTCCCATTTTACACACGGCAAAACTGAGGTGAAGAGAAAGGGGAAGACTAGAGGCTGATTTTCAGAACTGTTGAGAATCACCAAGTCCTATGGTACTGAATGGGAACTGCAGGCACGCAAAACCTCTGCAAATCAGACCATCAGGCCACACGGGCACTAGAAAGTTAGGTCATTAAGAAACAGGATGTTAAACATGACTTTCTAGTCAGTATAGACAGGGGCTGGAGGTGTTTAACTTTCTCAGCTGGTCATGGATTAATCACACTGGAACCATAAGATTAACCATGATGAGCTGACCGAACCTGCCCCTCTACAATGAGTGCAAAGTCACTTTTAACATCCCATTACTTAAAATAAGATGGAATAAGATATACATTTTCTAGAGGAGAATCAAATCTACATTCAGAGAGAGTAGCCAATGTTGAAAACTAAGTCTGATCTAAAATCCAGAGGGCTCTTTCCATGCAACTGAAGTTGAACTATTTCTAGACCTACTGGGAGTGATTGTCAAAAGTGATTAAGCATCTTAAACTGCAAATCCCATTGACTTTCAGTGGAATTAATGCTTCTAAATCACTTAGGCTCTTAAAAATCCTACCTATTATTGCTTTCAAAAGTTTCCACTTTCCTTTTCAGGCCAGACTTCTCTGTAAGTAATGCACCAGTTACAGCTTTAAGCAACTTTAACTTCATTTTAGGAAGACACACTGTATGTTTTCCAGACATATACTGAATGTACAATAATTTTCAGTTGCATCTAACCCACACAACTAGATCAGATTTAGTTTCCATTTTAGCATCTCTGGTTTTAAGTACAAAAATAAATGGTTTTCCTTTCATGTACAAAAAAACCCATCTATATCTGAAAACAAAATTCCCTCTTCCTGGTGGAACCTTTCTGGGTGAGATGATTTGGTAGGAAACAAGCTGTGGCAGGCAAGCATGGGCTAACCTTGGGAAGCCTCAAATCAGATGCAACAGTGTTGTGGTGTCTTCTTTAACTACTTTCTATTTCTTAGTATCACGCTTCAATTAATAGTAAAAGTAAGCACATCTGATTCATGGACTAGATGAAGAGATCATAGCTCAGAGAGAACAACAGAAATATAAAATTTCTCCAGGAAATGTAAATAGTAATGTAACTAAATAAATGTAAATAACTGATTCATTTAAAAGAATTCCCTGTGCATTACAAAAGCACCACTATTTTGTTGCAGTAAACTAACTATTCTAAATTTAAGGCAATAAAAGTAAATATGTTTGAACACTGAAGCTTATGTAAGTGCAGTTTCTGAAAATCTTCTTACAACACACTTTCTAAAGCAGAGGTTCTCAACTTTTTCCTTACCAGGAAAGCCCTGCCTAGAACTTCCTCTCCCCTCTAGCTGGCATCTAGCCAGGGACTCCTTTCCCATTTAGTAATATGGGAAGAGTCTGGTGCTCATGACCCTCCATTCCTCCTTCTGATGTCCAGGTTAACAACCCATCTTCTAAGAGCAACACTTTATACAGCAGGCTACAGATGCTCAGATTGCCAGAGATAGTCACTAGTTTCAGCAACAACAGCATTTTTAATGGTGTCCAAAAGTTTCACTGGTTCTGTAATCATTACATCGTTCTCACATCTCTAAACACAAGGGATACAGTACGCAAAAGGAGCTTCCTGACTGAAAAATAGCAGGTGGGTCTAACATCTAACCAGGTCGTTGGCACTAGACCCCCTGAATGTGGCCCTGTAACAGGACCCTGGGGCACAGGTGTGCATCCCAGTCCACTTATTGCAGGCCCATAATCAAAGCACCACCACAGTACAGGGAAACAGTACCTTGTAAAGGCTAAAGCAAGGCCCACTCACGGGAGATCTTGTATTTCAGACTGGCAAGTTATTTTAATCACATCTACGACAGTTGTCACAGGCATTGTTCTGGTCCCTCAGAAACCAGCAATCTGGCATCTTTATCACCGTTTATGCAGTATTACAGCCAAACTCCCAACACACCAGTGTCTTTAATATTGCAGCCACTCCCAGTCCACCAGCTTCTCCAGAAGCAGCCAGCCAGCACTGGAAAGCACCTCAAAATACCCTTAACACTTCAGTCTCCTGGCTGCCAGTCAGCCTCCTCAGCTTTTCATAGTTCCTACCATGCCGACCTTCTAGCTGCCTACCAGTAAGTCAGTGTTTTAACAGCACATTGCTCACTGGTCCTCAGCTAGCATAGAAAGTTTTCCCAGCCTATCAAATTTTGTGTGGACTCCCCTTCCTGTCTCCCCTCCCCCGCCACCCCCAGCCCTTTTCCCTAAAATGTGTTGCTTTTCTGTTTCATTAACAACAGAATCAATGGCAGCAGCCCACCACCTATGAGCAAACCCATGATAACGATCCAATGCCTAACAGGGGGAAATACTGGCGCTGAAGCAACAAATTTGTGTGTCAAGCTTCTGAGTGGTTATAAACTTCAAGAAGAAAATATGGTTTAAACATTTGCATAAATCCAAATAAATAAAATGCTAAAAAAGGAGGTGCCCATCTATCTTCTATAGAAGCCCTTGACATAGCTTAATGATAACACTCCACCAACAGTAAAGTGCAGCACTGCCATCAGTAAAATAATGCACCAGTCTCCCTTTGCCAATAATTCACCACTCTCATAAAGTGTCCAGAAAACAAAGAAAGACAAGAAAAAAGCAGCCTTTACAGTGTCCCTTTCAAAAGCAGAGAAATCCAACCAAATGGGGAAATATAGGACTAGTCTATTTCACCGTTAACAACTCGAAGTATTAATCATGGCTCAAGCTACTTGAGTCGGATTTTGGTTTACAGTCCTGTAGTTTAACTGCGCTCAGGGGAAGTGTAGTACTTTATTTTAAAACTTTGGCGTTTACGGTTCCGGGATATTTAAAAAAAAAAATCTGTCTGCTCTCAACAATAAACACCACTTGTGCATTTACAAGGCTCTTTTAAGTGACATTAATTTTATGTTAGCCTAGCATCTCGACAAGAAAAAATGCAGCAGAAAAGGTATCACTGCTGTAATTACTCTTCGGTAGCAATTACGCTTGTCAATTCATAGTACCAAAAAAAATCGCCCCAAATCCAGCAGTTTATTTTGGGTCTCAGTAAATTTTTTTGTAATTTCTCTGTTACACACACACACACACACACACACTCTAAAAGGTGTAAAAACCCTGAGAAATTTTACTTTTACTGTAATTTCCCACTTCTTCAAAGCAGAAGTACCATTTTATTTTTATCTGTTCCACTACATAAAATTTAGGGTGTTTTTTTCCCCCCGTCATAAATACTCAGTGGTCTGTTTCATCATCACTACTATCAGGAAACAGTTCTATGAACAAAAGGAGAAACTGGCTGTCTGTATGTTTTTAAGTTACTCTGTGGCTTGGCCCTATATGGCCAGTGCCTGCTTCCTGACAGCTTGAGCTCAGTCATCTTAAGCAGTGGGTTTGAAGCACGATATGTGGTTGAAAGAGGGAGTACAAAGTGGCAGAAGAACTGTTGAATTCACTTCTTTTTTTTGTGTAATCCACATCACAGCAATTCCTATGGGCCAAATCTTGGTTTCACTGAAGTAAGAAGGAACTTTCCCTTTGATTTCATTGGGATTAGAATTTGTCCCTAATTCCCTGGTTCTTAAGCAAATCCAATATTGTTCCCCTCTATAAACTATTCCTCTTATAAACTTACAAACTGAAGGAGAAAAAAAAATGATATTCTGTCATGGAAGGAGCCAATAACAGTTCTGCGATTGGAGTTCCTGGGTCACAGTCTTAAATTCTCTCCTAGATTGGGACCTAAATCCACCCCAATTCAGGAAAATGTATAAGTACGATTCCTTCAATGGGTCTTAAATAGAGCTGAGTGGAAACGGATCTATTACTCTATGAAAATTTTTGAAAACTTTTCCTATCTTGAAAAGAGGTGAAAGGTCAACATCTCAAAAATGTTCATAAACTGAAAAAAAAAAAAATCAGTTTGGTCATTTGATTTCGATTGTCACATATTTTGTGTTAACATTTTTATCTTTTACTAATATTTTATCATTTGCTAATATTTTAAAATGCAAAGTTGCTCGGACTTAGCTTTCAAAACTTTTTTTTAAACCAAAAATGTTTGGAGTCAGGAGTTCCCTCCAACCCAGCACTGTCTCGCCAACGGTTTCAGTTTCAATGAATCTGCATTAATCTGATAAACTGTTTCATCTGAAAATTTTGAACCAGCTCTAGTCTTAAATATGTGCTTAAGTGCTTTCCTAAAGAGAGATAATGTTCTTATCTTTGCTCTCTACACAACATTAAGAATACAAGGAAGCCACAAGAATATAACTTGGTTCCAAATCACAGTATATGCTAATATACAAGTCTTAGCTATATGTATAAACTGCCCGTGTGTTAGGTTCTGGTGCCTTCTGCAACAGAAGATGGAGGCCCACTAGACAATTTCCAGACTATTTAAAGAAATACTGCCAAATTCCTGTGGACTATAGATATTCTTCTCAAACAGGACTATACTCACAGTTTTCTAATTTTTCTATTAGGGAACCCATCTTCACCCAAACTATGCATAGTCTGCAGCTGTTCAAGTGACATTATCAATTTAAAAATCCTGTGCTGTCAAGTATGTCTTTACCTATATTACTGATGCCACCTTACATTATTAAAAGTGATTATATATATATATACACACATACACACACACACATACCCAATTTACACTTGCCTCTTTAAGATCTTTACTTATTGCATTTCCTTCAGCATAGACAGTGAAAATCAAGGAAGTCAATTTCAGTTGTGTATATAGTCAAGTTTGGGTACATCTACACTGCCGCTGGAAGCATGTTTTCCTGCCTAGGTGGACAGATATATGCTTGCTCTGCTGGCGCTAGCACATTAAAAATAGCTGTGTAACCGGTGGTAGCATGGGTGGTGACTCGGGCTAGCCACTCGAGTATGTTCCCAGGGAGTCTGGGTGGGTTTGTACTGAAGGGCTAACCTGAGCTACTGGGTAGCTGCCTGTGCTACCCCCAGCTACACTCCTATTTTTAGAGCATTAGATAGAGCAAAGCTAATGAGTCTTTCCATCTGGGCTGGAAAGCATATGCCGAGCTGCAGTTCAGACCTACCCTGGGTTATACTTTCAGGTTTTTCCATAGGGTGACTAACGATTTTGACTACCCATCTGGACAGGAGACATGTTCAAAAAACTTTTTCAGAAAATGCTGAGCAACTGCCCTCTGAAAATGAAGCCCAAGGGAAAGTAATTGCAAGTCAACTTTGACAATGTAGGCCTCACTGGATCTATGAATTTTTTGGCCTTAGAGTTCAGGCCTGTAGGTTTACTCAACAGCATGGTATCTGAGCACTGCCCTATTTGGCTTATAATGCTTCAGGATATTCATTTGTTTTGAAGTAATATGTCTAATTGCCTTAGATTATGTGAAAGTAAATTTCTATAGGTTAAAATCTGAGCCAAAAAAATTTAGCATTTCCTTCTCTCAAACAACTGCAGCCATGCAGAACAATTGGGCCAATACTCCAGAGCAGAAGCAGAGCTTCTCAACCTTTCCAGACCACTGTACCCCTTTCAGGAATCTGATTTGTCTTGAATGCCCCAAGTTTCACTTCACTTAAAAACTACTTGTTTACAAAATCAGACATAAAAATACAAAAGTGTCCCAGCACAGTTACTGAAAAATTGCTTACTGTCTCATTTTTACCATGTAATTATAAAATAAATCAATTGGAATATAAATATTGTACTTATATTTCAGTGCGATACGTGAGCCTGTTTTTCACTTGTCAGTCTTCTCTGAAGCCTGAGCCCCAAGTGAAGAGGCTGAAGCATTTAGCCCCTGTGGCATGGGGCCTTGGGCAATTGTCCTGCTTGCCACTCCCTAATGCCGGCCCTGCGCTTGCGATTCCCCTAACCCAACCTGTGACCCTGATGAGGTCTGCAACCCCTAGGTGGAGAAACACTAATCTAGATGAGTTGACGTACCCTTGGTTGAGAACCACAGCTCCAGGTTATGCAACACGCACTTCAGTAAGGGATGTGGCAGGCAGGAGGAGGCAAAGTAACAGAAGTAGGACTTTAGGGAGCACACTCACATTTCAATGGCACAGCAGGGGATTGAGAAGTACTTCCAAAAGATCTCTTACTCAATAAATCCATGTGCAGCCGAGGAAGGTCAGAATGTTTCATTTCAGTTTCTGACCCTGAGCTAGAGTCACACATAAAATTTCCTTATTATACCTCATTGTAGTTGGAATCTCACTAAAATATTTACTCCAATTTACTGGAGATGTGAACCAAGATGAGAAGGTGATGTTATTCCCTTCAAAAGTGGGCTAACTAAAAAACTGTTGCCTTTTATCCTGGGCTAGATTCGGAGGGTATTGTGACATTGTAGCAAATGAGATTCCTTCTGTTATCTCTGATAACAAGAGAAAGTTAAAGGAAAACTACAGTGATTTTTCTGTAATACCTTGGAGAACAAAGAAAATATTTACTGAAAAAAGTCACAATCCTGAAAATACCTAGGCAGGTGAACATAACATGACTGCTCACATATTTAGACAAATGCTGATTTTTATGTATCTGTTCAATCAGCCTGTAAGGCTAAATACACATAATACATGTTTTAAAAATAATTAAGAAATACTTACTACTTTTTCCATTTAGAAAATTCATCCTCTCCCTTCTGGAGGTTGCCATCTTAGAGAGGTAGCATATAAGGCAAGTCCAATTAGAAACCAGAGAAAACCAAACAGCTTCTAACATGTTTTTTTGTTTGTTTTGGAGTTTTTTTAAGGTAAATTCTCTCCGTCTCTCTCTACAATGTACCTTTTAACAATTCTGAAACCATCTATTTTTCATTGGTTTCTAGTGGGACTTGCATTTTCTCAATCAGACTCTACCTTGGGAAGGTGTCAAAGCAGCGATTTTTGGTTTGCCTCATTCCTTTGTGTCACACCTTTAAATTCAAAAATGAAATCCAGTGACTTACTCATCTTTCTAATGAGATGTGATTCTGCTGCCAGATTCCCTTAAAGATCCATAGCAATTTTCAAGGAGTAAGGAGAATGAATCCTATCCCTGCCCTTGTCAACATACTTCCTCTCATTAAGGGAGTTTCCAGAGTCCAAGGCTTCCTGTGAGATGTAGTTCAGCAAGCTGTATAACAGCTTGGCTATGTAACCACTATCAGCATCAAATTAGATTCCACTTTTGTTCCAATATCATCAGCCGTAGGATCCCCTCTAAACCCACCTTCATTCTTGGTTTCTTTCTCCCCTGCCAAGCCCACTCCTTCCACATTGCCCTTCTCTCCAAACCTATCTTCAATACCCAGCCTTTCTGCCCTCATTACTCCAGAGTCTCTGCTTCTCTACTCCATTTTTCTTGTGACCCTCAGCTCCCGAGAACTGTGCATGTCAAAGTAATTCTGACACCACAGTTACAGGGAAGTGGGTGGAAATAATAGTGTGTCCTGAATAGTAATCCATTGCACCCCTCATTTTAAGGAGAAGGCGGCAAGACTCATGACAAAAATCAGAGAGAGAAATAGCTGGAAGTCCACCCGCTGAGAAAGGCTGGATGGCAGAGCCACTGTGCAATGCTGCTGTAAATAAATGCAAAGTAAGTATTATTTTACATTATAATTTTATGTTAAAGTTTCTTTCTAACCTGAAACTACTGATACAGGGCAACTGACTGGGAAGGAATCACACCGAGAGAGCATGTACTTGGTTGAAAATGAATTCAGACATTAAGATAACATTTAAGATGACACAGAAAGAATATTGAGCTATTCGGGGGGCACTGATTGCTGTGTGGAATAGACAGAAAATGGATGTTGCAGACCGGCAACAGCTCACTATGAAATTTCATATTACTGATTCTTACTCCTTACCATCTGTCCTTTTCTTTCCATCCCCACAGTCAAATCTCTTGTTCAGTCTTTCATTCTATCCTGACCTGGCTACCTCAATGTCCACATTTCTGGCCTCTCAAACACACACATTGTCACTAAAAATAAATATTCCTTGTCCACTATTTTGATCACATCTTTCCCACTGACTCCTCATCCACTATCTACTGATCACTTCTTTTAAAACATGATTGTAAATAGATCCCTCCCTTCTTCTGCTCCCTTATCAAGCTTCAGGTTGACTGCTTTCCCTCTCTGAAATTATCTGCAAACACTCCCTCCTATTCACTTTTAAATCTTTTTTGAAAGCCTACCTCTGCAGTGCTGCCCATAGTACGTCTTACTGATTTGCTATTCTGATTTCCTGACTTGTCCACTCGTCTGTCCATCCATCTTTAGACTCTGAGCTCCTCCAGGCAGAGACCATCTATTCTTTAGTTAGTAGTAGTGGTTGTTATTCATATTACCATGGTGCCCAGGAGACCTAGTAATGGACCATGATCCCATTCTGCTCAGCGCTGTACAAACACAGAACAAACCGATGGTTCCTGCCCCAAAGAGCTTACAATCTGTGTGCTTTTATTCAAATTCTGATCTATTCTTAAATCTCTGGAAAGTGCTTAGCACATTAAGGACACTACCATCAGCAAAACAACAATAATGGTCAATTGATGATAATACCAGTGGGGTTCACAGTTACTGAATCTGTGTCCCTTGCACCCATAATTCCATGAGAAGTATTAAGCTTATTTCGGGGCACTTGTTTTTTCCCCAATTAACAAGCAGAACCAAACTTTGGGGAAATCTACTGCTAAAAAGACAAACGAGAATGATGGGCAAGACACAAACAGCCAGCTTCAGGGCATAAGCCAACTTCTTAGTACTCTGGGGTAGGAGGAAATCTTCTCTGGGGGCAGGTTATCCCATAACTGCCTATAATAGCTCTGTGCTACTGGTTGCTGTCTGAGACAGGTTACTGGATTAGATGGACCACTGGTCTAATCCAGTATGGCAGTTCTCATGTTCCCACAATGGTTAAGCACGTGTGGTTTCATTTTGTTTTACAATACAAGCACATTGAGACAGAATTGGTTGTTCCCAGTTACTACCCACAAAGCGCAGCATGTGATCTCTACGTGGTGGAAGCTTGTGGCTGTCACGGTTTCCTCCCACGCAATACTTTCAGTTTTTCTGGGCTATAATTACAGCGAAACAAACAAGGGCTCAAATCAATCCCAAATACGCTTTGGGTATTTGAGAGATGGGTGCAAAATGAAACAAAAATCTATTTTGTGGCAGTAGATAGAAGGGACAGACACAACCAGCTGAGTTTCCAGATTACAAGAAGAAATGTTTCTTGAGACTCTGGTAAGTTTTACACAATGCTGTGCCTTTGTATTTTCTGTTGTCATATACTGCTATGGTTCTATGAGACAAATACAAATAGTATACCAATGTGCTGCTATAGATATCCTCCCAACAATGATGGCACAACAGTCATCATTTATCCAGTCAAGCAGATAGCACAACATTCATATCAGATACCTAAATAGCGTATCATATCAAGTGCAATTAAAATCAGTGATGCAACTTTTTAATTCACCCTTTGTACCGGAGAGTCATCGCACTGATGAAATGATGTGAAAGGCTGAATGGCAGAAGCTCCATGCAAAGCTGCTGTAAAGAAACGGAAACCAAAGTCTATTTTATGTTATGATTCTTATACAAGTCTCTTTTTTGCTTGAAGTCAATATATTGTCTGGATTACTATAAAAGATAGAAATACTGATCTGCAAGCTACAGTCACTGAGTGAGCTAGTACTTAGTTGTCCAATAAGGTGTGAAATTGTACATGATATACAGACGTGCCTTGGCTTCAAAATTCAGATTTAACTTTTGAACACCAGTGTACCAGCAGTATTTGGATCCAGGTTTTGGAGTCTGTTCATTACAAAAATGGGAGCTATTTCCAAAATTTGTATCTTGATCTAGCTTCAGATTGCAAATCCTCCTCCTGGCCAAAGTTAGAGGTTCTTTTAGATCCAGGATTTTGGTCTGAACCTCTCTCTAGCATGGTGCATCTGTGAGGTGGACAAATGAAGAGCAAAATTTCTAGCTGGTAAAAAGCTGTAGGTTTATTACTGAGTGTGGTTTCTTTCCCACAGCTCAGTGGGAGGTGGGGAGTTTTGCAATCATCTGCCTATTTATCCTAAATATTAGGAAGAGTGACGCTTAATAAAACTGGGTTTGAGGAAGAACTGTCTGTTTAGCATGGCTGTACTTGAGTTTCAGTCTAAGTTGCTCCATTGTGGTCTATACAGACCTAGGGAATGAGAGAAAGAGGAAAGTGGATATCTAAAGTACTGGAGGCTTTACAGTCATTAGTAGTGTGGCATTGAATTGCAATGAAATACCTTTTTTTGATAGATCATACAGCAAAATAATTGTTCTTATTGTTTTCTGTAAGATCATATCATGGTAGTTATTTTTAGACTAAAAGTTAAGCCAGCTGGAATGTGAGAGTTGTAATTTTTCAGGCCTGTCAGGTTTAGCATGTCTGGAAAATGTGGAAGATGGCTGAGGAATATCATCAGTATAAAACTGTTATAACCAAGATGGTCAATCCAAGATGTCACATCCATCAACAAACAAAGCCTGCATTTCTGTTCTCAGCAATGAAGTCCACATCAGGAATATAAATACTCTGGAGTGTGACAGAGTAGCAGTTCTTCAGCCCAGTTGAGTTATGCTTTAAACCGATGGATGTAGACATGATTCATGTGAGTTATGTGATCCCTCAAGAAACCATTTGCAGATTAACTAATGAAATATTGTTTTGCTCGAAACTTATTAAAGAGAAGCAGTGAAAACTAGTTGCACATAACTACAAAGCCTGGAATGTAGATTTCAAAAAGCTGGACTTTACTGGCATGTCCATAATCCTCAGTGCACGGGTTGTGTGGAGGAGTGGCAGAAAAGGGGGCTTAAGCTTCATATTAAGAACAGTAAAAAGACTCTGCAGCCACGTAATTGCAGGATTAATAGGCAGAATAAGATGCTTTACTCTACTATTTAAATTTCCAGAGCAATTTATGAAAATCCTCATACAGAAAACCTCAGTAATTGAAAATGAAATTCAGAAACAGCATTCTTCTAAGTTAAAGGACTTAGACGTAATTGCTCAAGAGTGAAGAGAAGGAAATTGGGTTATGGTTGAAGCATCATATTGCAGGAGCAATATTGGAGGTTGGGACAAGCTGTTGCAAGAGGACAGCTCAAACAACGGTTTCTAAAATTGCAACAGTATGGAGAAGTTAGGATGATTAGAATTTTTCTTCATTAGAAAAGATATAGACCTGCTGTAAGTAAGTCTGAGCACAGTGAAAGTGGTCATCATATTAAAAACTTCAGGAAAGCAATTGCCTCAAAAAGAGAAGGGCACAAAAACTAAGGAGAGACTACACACTACGAGAGCTTTGTCCTTATGCCTTGTATGGAACAGACTACTCAGGCAGCTACGGAGGTAACCACTCAGCAAATTCAGCCAGACACAAACTTAGAAGAAGAAGAAGAAAAAAAAAAAAAACATTACAGGGCACAAGAACTATCTAGGTAAGTAGATGAATCCTACAAGGCCTCCCTTTCCGCCTCCAGAAGTGTCACTAACTGGTAGAGCAGGTGATCTACTTTTATATGTTTCTAGGAAGGGGCAATTCAGAATAAAATATAAAGCCATTACAGGGAATCAAAAGTGGAAGTGCTTTGGCTTGGAACGCATATCTCATGTGCTAAAGCCCCACTACGAATGACCTGCTTTGGGGCAACAGTTTTATTTTATGGATATGTATGATATGTATCAGAAGTCTTGGTCTGCATTCTAATCCATTGAACCAATTTCAAAACAATAGGAATTTTACTTTATTATTTGCTATGATGTACTGTAGCTGGCAGGTCTGAACACGTATAGAGGCATATGCAGTTCTCCTGGAAATGCTTCAATTTTATATGCAGAGGAAGAGCTATTAAAGAATTCATTTGATGTTTGATATGTAAGAAAAAGACCGTCGGCTTTGACCTCTCATCTTAATGGAGCTGAGATTATCCTTTGCCTCTTACCCACATCTACAAACCATTGCACAATGTTCTAAGGACACCCAAATCAACATCCTTGTCATAGCCTTTAGGAGTGTACCTACCAAAATGTACTGAGGTTTCAAGGTGACATGGCCTATTTTATTAGGTTTGCCACTATATTGATTAAATTAGGGCTGAGAACCATTTTCAGCTTGCTAACTGACCCATTGTGTCCCCTAGGAAATTCTGGAGAGTGGACAGCATAATTGAAAATGAGTATAACAACAGATGTTCCAAAGATTTATGACTCAGGGGGATGACACAGATTATGTGACATGTACAGGGACTTATTTTACTAACTACATCCCCTAACACTTCAGTTTAGAAATTAACACTAAGTTATTACATTCTCTTCTTTGTAGTAAGGGTTTTAATATCTCAATAATATGAACATAAAAAGTCAAACATTTTCTTCTTTGTCAAACACTTGAACATTTATTCCAACCCTGTTAATTTTGTTTAAAAAAATGCAGCTGCCCATCCACTCCCCCAAGTTTAAAAGAGGGTGAACCAAAGCTAGACACATCATCCAGTGAGTTTTGTAGCATATCAAGTGTCCTCCATGTTATATTTGGTTTTAGCTGATACGCTGCATTGATAGAGGTGTGCGAATGAGCTGTGCGGTCGCGTAGTTTGTTCTAGCGATTACTAGCGAAAGGCCAATGCACCGGCTCAGCAGCTTACATTTTTAATAAACTTTGCTTCTAACTGAAACTGAACACATTTCAGTGAAGTGGCACTCTGAGCTTTCAGAGCTATCAAATCCGTTACATAAAGGACCACTGTGAAGTGCTGAATATGTTCTTGCTTTAATCAGTTCAGAGAATAGAGATTTGTTTAAAATGTTTTCTTTTCCCCAATCACACAGGGGCTGCCCCTGTAAATACCATGAGTGGGCACACGTGAAATACCGGGAACACAAGCAACACATTCTGAAAATGTCAGCCCCCATCCATACACCTCTGCCTCCCACATGGCACTCCTACTCATTTGACATCACAAGAACTCAGTGCTAGGGCTTGGGGTGTTTTTTTCCTCCCAAATGTCTCCCCCTCCTCCTTTTCTTCACACTACTGTACAAAGATGACAGCTGAGCAGTTAGTAATAAACCCTCATGTTTAGGCAAACAGTCATATATCAGTCACACTCAGTAACATGGCCATGACCGGATAGCGTGCTGTGCGACAGACTGGGAACCACGACATCCAATAATGTGCCAGCTCTTTATGCATCAAAGGTTAAAGCAACATGAAGCATAACAGTTTTGCATGTTCCCTTTTAGTTTCATCAAACTGAATATTATACATAATCCTTGTTCTCCTGCTCCCTATATCTCAAGGAAGAAAACTATGAGCATAAATCTTTTAAAAGAAAAAAATAGTGGGATTTAATTTTTATCTGCAATTTTATTACTTTTTATAAAAATACTCCCCCTTACTTTGGGTAGTACCACTTTGATAGTTCAGATTATTTTCCTTTTAGCAATTGTTTTACCCACTGTAGTAGCAGCTTGGAAAATATCTTTCCTTCACTTTGTTCTTACATGGGTCACATTCCTTTCATGTACAGGAAAGAGAGATTTCATTTCTTTATGCAATTCTAGCTTTAGTAACCTGCTTTTACTAATGAGAAATAGATAGATGATAACTGTGCTTAAGACTCTACAGGAAGAAGGCTTAAAAAAGGAATACAGTAATTGATTGATGGATTCATTTCAATTAAACTTGCCTTAATTTTACGGTTATATGGCAAAGATGCGTCTGTAGCCTTAGAGATTATTGTAGGCTCTGAAAAACTCAAATACTGTATCTTCTCTCTCAGTACAAATATATAGATGTTTATATATATACTTGCCTCTCCAAGTTATTACCATGCAGACAATTTCAATTCAGAGCCAATAAGAGTAGCATCTTTTCTATCAAAAAACTAAAGGTCACACCTTGAGAAAATTGATCTTTCGAGAAATGCCTGGAAATAAGTGAGGGCATGGGGGATTGACTCTTGTGCTTTGTTTACTGACTATAAAAAATAGCTTTCCTTGTCAGCCACAAATATTAGGTTTTTCATTGGTATCAAAGGCTCCAGGTGAGCTTGCCTGTGCAAGGCACTCAGTAGACCCTCTCTTGGATTCTGAACACTGTACTCTCCTATTGTTTAAATTATGCTCTATTTTGGTCACTTACCCGTTTCCCCATTAAGTTCAAACTAAACAATTCTGCAGCTGTGGTTCTTACAACTATTTTATAAACCATGAAGTGTCAAGGAAACTCCAGCCACAGGCCAACAAATGCAGACCACCACTTTCTTCAGAACAGCATGCACATGATTTTTAGTGTATTTATACATACATACTTAAAATCGCCCAGAACAGAGGATTTCTAAAAATTTGGTCACATTAATGGAGAGCTTTTCATGGGGGAACTCATCCCTTCACAAGCATGGAACTTTTTTCTCCTCCCTTTGAGATGACAGAACTTCCTTGTGGAAAACATACATGGAGAAGTGTAGGGTGTTTTATTGATGCAGTACATGGCTGAGAGCTGCTTCACAAGGAGCCAGCCTTGTCTTGTCTTCACTCTTTTGTCCAAAAAGCTGCTTCCTGACACCTTGAGGAACCAAGCGACACCACACACTGCCTAAAAAAACAGATGGGATGTGGGAGTCAGAGGACCAAATCTCAAGTTCACAACCAAAGGTTTGGGGGTGACAGAGGTAAGAGGACATGCATTAGAGCTCCCTTTACAGATCTGCCCAACAGGTTCTAAAGAGAGAAAATATACGGGATGGTCATCAAACGACTGTACGGATGGTAGTTATGATGTGTACTAGTTTGTTAGCAGAACGTTTATTATGTCAGTTGCCATAATTTTTTTTATTTTGGCTGTCACACTACCCAGGGGATAAACCAATGGGTTCCCCTAGGATTCCAGCCAGGCACTTTAGTTATACTCACTTAGAGGGAGATGTGGCAGATATTGCAACCCCATTGAATCACTTAGATGGTAAACACTTCCAAAGAGGTACCACATTTTGGGGAGGCTTACATACGCTGGTTCAAACCAGGATTTCCAGAGGCCAACAGACAAATAAAGGGCTTTAGGCATAAAAAGGCTGTATTTAAACTGATCAGGGCCTTGATTTCGGATCCCGCAAACATAAAGCTCCTTATGTTCAAAGGGGGCCCTAACCCTTGCAGAAGGGTTGGAAAAAGTCTTTTGTCTGCTAAGACAATGAGGAGTCTGGTAGCACCTTAAAGACTAACAGATTTATCTGGGCATAAGCTTTTGTGAGTTAAAAAAAAAAAACACTTCTTCAGATGCATGGAGTGAAAATTACAGAAACGGGCATAAATATATATTGGCACATGAAGAGAAGGGAGTAAACTTACAAGTGAAGAACCAATGCTGAAGGCCAATTTAGTTAGAGTGAATGTGGTCCACTCCCAATAAATGATGAGGGAGGTGTCAATACCAAAAGAGGGAAAATTGCTTTTGTCGTGAGCCCTATTCAAGCCCAAATTGATGGTGTTAAGTTTGCAAATGAATTGTAATTCTGCAGTTTCTCTTTGAAGTCTGTTTTTGAAATTTTTTGGTTGAAGAATGGCCACTTTTAAATCTGCTATTGAGTGCCAAGGGAGACTGAAGTGTTATCCTACTGGCTTTTGTATGTTACCATTCCAGATGTCTGATTTGTGTCCATTTATCCTTTTACATAGAGACTGTCCGGTTTGGCCAAAGTACATGGCAGAGGGGCACTGCTGGCGCATGATGGCATGTATCACATCAGTAGATACAGGTGCAGGTGAATGAATCTCTGGTGGTGTGCCTGGCTGGGTCCTATGATGGTGTCGCTAGAGTAGATATGGGACACAGAAGGCAAGGGGGTTTGTTACAGAGATTGGTTCCTGGGTTAGTGTTCTGTGGTGTGTAGTTGCTGGTGAGTATTTGCTTCAGGTTGGGGAGCTGTCTGTAAGTGAGGACTGGCCTGCCTCCCAAGGCCTGTGAGAGTGGGGGATCATTTTCCAGGATAGGTTGTAGATCATCGACGATGCACTGGAGAGGTTTTATCTGGGGGTTGTACATGATGGCCAGTGGTTTTCTGTTATTTTCCTTGTTGGACCTGTCCTGTAGCAGGTGACAAACATGGCTACGTCTCTGATATTTTGTCTGCTAGGGGCTCATCAGACTAGTGGGTTACTCTGGTAGACTTTTAGCAAATATTTAAGAACTTTTATGGGTTTTTATGAGATTTCCCTTTACTGCTTTCACCTTAAGAATAAATGTGCTTGCTTAGAAAGAGATGTGCAGTAACTTGTAATTGCTGGTAATACATTCTTCATAGCCCTTGGAGAGAAAGCAACACACAGGCTCTGGACATGAGGCAGATTGGCTTGTGAGGATATCACAGCATAAGGCAGGGAGCTGTGCAGCGTTAAAACCCTGGTCAAGAGGGGGAGAGACAGGTCTCCACCCTAAAGTAGTAACTGCTGGTAGCCAGGAACCTTAAGTGAGTGCTCTCAAAGGACCATGAAGTAGGAACAGAGCAGTTAGTCTAAAACTAAGTTTATCACACTTTCTACATTTTCTCTGGTTTCATTTTCTCATGCCCATCTCTTCTGTTCCTCTTTTCCACAACCCCATGCTCTTCTCTCATGTGGTCCACTACTACTTCTCTCTCTCTGCACATACTTCCCTTCTGCTTTGTTCCCTTTTCCTCTACTAACCTAGACAAGCTTCTCAGCCAGCAGCAGTCCTAGAGGCCTATAGAAACAAGGACCCAACCCAACAAGTCTCCAGGCTCTCTGTTAAGGGATCTTGTAACCAGAGACAAGCCCAATCTCTTCAGGCCACTTGGGAGTCTGTGTAGTCCTATGACTACAGTTCTGGTGCCACTGTTTTAGAAGAAAACATCTTAATTATCATGTTTTAATTACTGGAATGATTGTTTTCACTTGATGAGTTTAAGGTCTTCTGCAGCAAAGATTAAGGAGTTCTCCTAGCACGTTGCATTTCTTCTTGCAAACTTCAGAACAAGACCACAGATAGAGAGAGAGAGAGAATGAATGTGTGTGCACACATGCATATGTTAAAGAAGGCATCATACAACTTTGGTGTAAGAGTGGATTCCTTGTTTCCTCTCACCTCCATGCTGACAGTCTGAGCCAGAGAGGTCAGGGTCTAAATGGACATGAAGACTGAATTACCCTTTCACCTGCAGACGAGGTGTCTCCAGGTCAGGGTTGAGGAATACTGATTGGGCAGGTGAGAAGACATTTGCAACTGTCAGTGTCTGCATTACTGGTATTTCTGTGAATGAACAGATGTTTTAAGTCTCTAGGGCTCTCAGCCTGGCACCTTGCATAGCATTAAAAAAGGAAAGAACAGATGGGGTGAGGAGAGTGTTTACCTTTGACTGAAATGCATTTAACTGAATCTCCAGAGGAAGAAAGTAGGTTAGGAAACTTGGTCAATGAAAAACATGGGGCCTGGAGAAAAATTCTACTATATTATGCTTTACCAGCCCTGTAATATCACACGGTACATTTCCTACAAAGCCAAAATATGTAGATTGATGGCTAGCAACCAAAGGTTGCACTCTCATGATGCACTTACGGGATACCATGCAATTAGCAGAAAATTCACACACAATATATCATTATTCATATTCTGAATCAGATTACTTCAATATAGTCTTTTACAAAGATTATATAAAAAAATCAATCAGATTTTCTGATATATATTTTATTTTTTAAGAGAAACAGAACCTTAAAAATAAAATTAAAAAAACCAAATAAATACAATTTAACTAGCTATCCAAAGGGAAAGGACCTAGGAGTATTCAGGCTATGGTTAGTCCATCTTAAACCTAATTTCCTTTCTGTGATTGTATTCCTTTAATATCAGCATGGGTATTAGCCCTCCCACACTGACCAGAATAGGAAATGAGAATTACTCATTCTTTATGTGACTAATGGACTGTCTTCCAAATTGCAGAATGCATTGTTTTATTACAAAGCAAAGTAGCTTAACCCTGCAATGACCAGTATTAAGTTCTCAATTACACAAAACAGTTTTATTTTAACTACTCCATAGCTTGCTCCAATCCAGCAAGAATTATTGTATGGTTTCTTTTTTGTGTTCTATATTCAAATGTTGTTCTGTATTCATATGTTTGGCAGCAGGTTGGTGTTTAGAGTAGCGTCATTTATCACAAACTGTGGATGTCTCACAAATGGAGCAGTTAATTACTGTATGCTGGCCCTACAGCAGGGGGATGAGAAGAGTAAAGGAGGTTAACCAGACAGACTGACCCACCCTGCCAACTTGTATTCATCTCTGGGGGATCCACTCTCATCTTTGTCAGCACACAGACACTGCAGCAGAGGTTGTGGAATGAGCACTCTGTTAAACAAAACAAGGTTTCCCCCTTCCTTATGGAAAAGTCCTATAGAATTTAATAATAATTAAACCCTTGGGACTCTGTATTCTAAGAAGCTACAGAACTATAGTCTCTCTACAGGATATTTGAGCCATCTAATAGAATTCTGCACCCAATAATATTTTATTTTCAGTTCTGTAGGATAGTTCAAAGAAAAAAAGAAAAGGTGTATAGGGAGGGGAGAACCACATTCTAGAGGATAGATCCTGTCCTCATTGAGTAACTGTGCAAAGCTCCCTAAAATTGGCTCATCCAGCCACACAAGGGAGGATTTCCCCATCCATGGGGGATCTTCAGATGATGTAGACACACTGTAGGAGTTCCTCCTGAGGAAGAGGGGGTATAGTGGGTGGAAGTGGGCATAGCAGAGCATCCTTGATTATCCATGGCTGCTACAATGCACTTTTGGAGACATAGAAATCATGCACAGATTAGAGCAGTCTTCAGGTTTCTCTAACTTATTCTAAGTGGCTGGACCATGCAGAGCAGCTCTGGGACTTGAAGAAATCACAGACCCACCTTTGTACTACCCCCACCTTCAGATGTGTAGGATGCTTTTTGGCTCCAGCTAAAAATCTGACCCTGAAGAGTTATTTTACTTTATATTCTATAGGCCTTTTCTCTAGGATGGAGGAGTTCTGACCCCAGCATACATTCATATTCACTGAAAGAAGAAAATACCACCCCTTTCCATTTTTCATTCTTTCCAGGGGGAAGAGGATGTATGAGGGAGCACAAAAATAATACTAATCAATAGTTTGAATTTAAAGATTGGACTATAAGCATTGAAAGCCTTGCCTCTTACAAACGATAGTCAATGTGACTGATAGTCCAGGAAGCACATTAAGGAAGTATAATAGCTTTCCCTGTGGACAGAGGAAAGCTGTTAGTTTGCAGAGTGGAATCTGCTCTTTGAATGAGACAAATGAAACTCCTCCTGTGTTTTAAAGAAAAACAAATATCCTTCACTGGAGCAAGATTGCTCTATAAAAAATGTTTTTTCCCATTCCAAACAAACTAAACAGAAGCAATTAACAAACATTGGGTATTCCTTCAAGAGGATATGAAAAAGGGATACATGGATTTTAAAGAGTTATAACTATATGGGCACAGAATCACAGTGATTTAGCTCTGTGAAAGTGACAGAGATGTTTATACAGGCCCAATCCTCTTTCGCAAAACATGCCTGCATGCCAATGGGGCTGATTAGCACTTTGCAGTGTCAAGCCTTATATCCAAAGAGGATTCACCTTTCAAAAGTTACACACTGCAGAATAACTCCTCTTTGTTAGCTGGTTTTGTGGAGGGATAGTCAGAGGGAGCTCAAAGGAACTGACCATCACAAACTTTGCCATCTTGCCTTCTCCAATGCATAACAACATACACATATACACACATACGTGCCCTGCGCTGTACCAAACAAAGACACTTCTCCCCAAGGGGAAGCGTCTGGAGGGAAGATGAGAGAACAAAACACGTTACAGATGTGTCACCATATTGCTTAATACACTGCTACAAGGTGCTCAGATACTGTAGTATAAGAACCTGTATATAATAGACTAGAATTGAAAAAAGAAGGATGAATAGCTTCCTTAACCACATAGATAAAGTCTCAGAGATTCTTTGAAGTGTGATGGATTACCCTACCTACTTGTTGCTTTCCCACCACACTTCAGATCAAGTAACAATCATCTGGCATTTGATAGTCAGCCTGATATTGTCTTTCAATTTTTAGGTTAGAAAAGATTGTTGTTGGTGGTTTTTAAAGGATAAGGAAAAGCCACACGGGGCCATAGTGAATTTAAAGAATCTCTCATTTTAATAGTAAAACAGCACAAAAAATAAATAACACTTTTTGAGCAATGCTTTAATTATCAGGCTTTCGCCTTTGCTGGTAGTTTTTCGTAGGATGGCTCCTTTAAAAACCTTTGCTTTCCTTTCTGTTCCCATGACACCTTTCCTTTCTGTTCCCATGACACCTTTCCTTTCAGCTCAAGTTTAGCATTTCTTTTCTGCACTGTGGTCATTGATTAATGCCCTGACCCTTGACCTATTAACCGCTACAATAACATAACAGAAGACTGATGTTGTCAGTACTCAAACTGTAAGTAAGATCTTTCCTGTGTGGTGATATTATGTGAAAAAATATGGTTCCTTCCCTCCTCCAGCCATTTCCTTAGGTTTCAAACTGTAAACAAGTGAATAGATACCAACTGAACACAACTTTAAATAATCCAGAGTAACATTATTTACTTGGTTCTGATCAAGACCCAAAGCAGCCAGCTGAACAGTAAAGAGGTTGCTGGTCAACTCTAAATGAATAAGAATGTGGGAAATCCAGATACAAAGTAGGTTAGCCTCTGTAATAGATTTCAATAGCAGGCCTTCTCCTTCTCCATTACAAAATCGAAATAGAAAAGCATCTCCTAAATAACCTTCCCTTTTGTGGACAGCTTCAGGGAACCATTCACAATTAATCAAGCCTTGCAATGCTCCAGAGCCATCTGCCATGTACCCAGAGCAGCTTTGCTCATCCTCAGGAGCCTCGGTTACACCTGTTAGTTTTGCTCTTCACGTCAAACTTAACAAGAAAATGCTGAAAACAAATCACTTTGCTTCGCCATGGTAGCTTGAAGAACTCAAAGCTTCCAAGAGCAAGAAGCCAGGAGAGATGATAAAAATCGGAGGTGATTGGGGGGAAAGGAAAGAGTATCTAGTGATTAGCAAGCCAGGGCACCTGGGTTCTAATCCCAGCTCTGCCACTCACATTATGTGACCCAAGGCAATCCTTTCACCTCTCTGTGTAGTAACATAAAGAAGAGAAATTGTAAACTCTCTAGAGCAGCAACTAGTTTTTGTTATACTCTTGTACAGTGTCTAGCACAATGGGGCCATTAAGCAGAACTACAGTACAAACAAACAATAATGAGTAATATCCTCACAGGCGGGTTGTAAGAATCAGCTTTGAGCTCGAGCAGCATCTTAAAAGTACACAAGAACGTTAGCTGGATTCCAAAGAGATGGTTGTGTCAATATAGGAATTACCATCTTGTTTGATCCCCAAAAAACCTACACCTTGTTTTTCTAAGAGTATTTGAAGGGCAGAGACCATGGAGGTAGCACCTGAAAACTGTGTATGTTGTTCTATTCCCAACCAGATGAGAGGAAAGTGTTTCTATTTCTAGAATAAGGCTTGGTAGTGGAAGCTGAACCTGACTGGAGAGGTCAACAGACATGCAGAGACAATTTTCAGTAGATGGTAAAGATAATAAGCTGATTCCAAGAAGGGCAGGAAGCAACTACCTTGGCTGCTCTGTGGAGCTTCCATTGAAAATAAGGGTGGGTACACAAGCAAATATCCAATGAGGACAATCACAGAAGCAGCTACACAAGTTCTCTGACCGCTAAAGGAGTGCTATCACCTCTGCTGCTCGTTCAGCCAGTGTACCACATGGAACCTCTCAGCCAGGGAACATTTATAGATGATAAACTTCTAGACTGTTACTTGGCCACACAGCACACACAAACACTATCAGCACCTCCTCTGCCGAATTTGTTCTACATCATCACTGCAGAATGCAGAAACAGCTCAAAGCTGAGACTGAGCCACGGCAAGCCTGAGACCCATATAATCACAGCTAAGTTATCTAGAAGCAGTGTAACCACTGCAATAGGTCAGTCAGAGATAAATAAGGGCAATGCTCTTGAACCCCACTAAAGTGCCAATTTCCCATCCATCCTCCTCCAGAGACCCAGCTGTTTTCAAGCCCATGTCAAATTGTTTTAGAGACAAGAAAATAACTTGTAGCCAACAGCACCCACCGAACTTGCACGTCTAACCATAACTTCAATAAAATTAGTATCCCGTATCCCCAACCTTTAGGTAGGGAATGATACTGATTCAGGCCCTGATCCTGAGAAGTTGGAGTGCACAATGTCAGGGGCTTCAATGATCAGAGGCTTAGGGAATTGGAGCATTTGTGACTGAAATGGCAAAACTTTTATGGAGAAGGGGTAATTCTGCCAAAACTGCAATCACTTGTTATTGAAGAATTCTAGGTGATTCCCAAATCTGGTTCTGTGTTTATTTCAGTTAAGTACAATGACCCCTGGGCATACATACAATTGACATAAAACAACAATAAATAAAGCCCAGTGGCCAAAAGCTGAGATGCCTTCCACATCTCAACATATTGCAGTTCCTCTGTCCCCAATGACCTGCTGAACATTCACCACCATCAGTGGAAGAAGAGAGCTCTTCCATTGCGACTCAAAGACCACGCTCTAACAAGCCAATAGAAAAGCTAATTCCATTGGTTGAGACTTCCTCAAAAAATGTCCTATCAAAATTAACCTGATGGGCAGCTAACTTGAGTACTAGAAGCAAAGTCTAGCATCCATGTAAACTACACTCATGACATAACAGCATCTCACAGGTTTAAAAAAATAACCCACACACTTAAAAAACAGCCACTCTCAGTTTCTCTCTGTACTTTGCCCAGGCAGAGATGTGTATGTTTGCCTGAGAATGTGGTTGTGGTAGGAACATGTATTTTGCTCTAAAGATTGTGAAGTTTGCTGGTGGCACTGCTATTTACTAATCCACCCACAGAACTGCCACCAGCCAATTGTGTTCCTTGGGCAGAAGTCCCACTACACGTTAGTTATATACTGCACAATTAAAGAGAAAATAGGCTGTTGCTGTCCTTCCTGTAATTGTTTCCATTGACTCTGACCCCCTTCAAGACCCTGTGGCATACAGTATCCAATTTATTTTTGAAATCACCCACTGTACACTGTGCCACTCTTGTCATTTAAGTAGCAACCCCTTTAAAAACATGTGGCCTGAAGGTGCACGTATCCCGGTGGTTTTAAGTGCATTGCTTGCATATGGCACAGAGCTGTGAGATAATTTTATAGTGAAATCCAAAACAGGCATCATGTTTTAATACAAACCTGAAACTTGTGCCAGGTTCATCGGATTTTCATCATACTTGGGCTAATTTTCAGGTGTCAGGGAAGATTTGATTATTGGAAGTGGAAAGTGTGTAAAACTCAGTGGTTTGTGTCAAGCCAGGTAAAAGCAGCTATGCTGGTGCAGTTCCGTGTTCAGCTTTTGGGGTTCATTCCAACCCCTGAAACATCAAAGCAAAACTCTGTGGGTGTGAACCAAGAGGAGAAGTTTGAGTGAAAAGCCTAAAAATGGAAACTACTGAGTTGTTTGAGAGCCAAAACCAGAGTCTGAGCCCCCAAATCACATGCACCTGACAAACATGATATACATAAAAAAGAAAAAAAATTGCATCTTATTTTAGTTTGTTAGTTTGTTCAAAGAGGCTCCCCTTCCATTTCCACACAGCCCTGTCCATCCAAAACAAAATCCCCACTAACAAGTGGCATCTTCTAATGAGCAAATAAAGATCGGAAAAACCTGGATCTATACTCTCAATGGCAGAGAAATTACTTTTTTTATATTTGATTTTTGAAGAGATGAAAGGAAGAAAGAGAGAAAGCAATAGAACGATAGCCACAGGGGGGAAAACTCTGTAAGTTGTATGGCTCAGGCAAGCTTCGGGAAGGGCTGAAAGATTTCAGAAGGTGGACAGATTCCATTCTCATTAATGAAGGGGCCCCTGACTCCAGAGCCACCGAACACACACCAAGAGCAAAGGCATTATTCAGCTCTCTGGCTTGATTGAAAGCATGAGCCTGTTATTTACAAGCTGCTGATAGCTTTCCTTTAATAAGAAGTTACTGGGGAGCGTGCAGGGAAGGGGGAGCTAAGGATGGGTAGCAAAAACTCCAGCCCCTGAACATAGAGGCATCTTCAACAGGATTTGCAGGACATATCCTGGGGATGCATTAAACAGCCTGGAAGGTAAGTGGTGATTTTTTAAAAAATGATTGTTCCACAGACCGATGATTTAGGAGGAAATCTTGTATGTCTCCCCCATCCCCCTCCTCATCATCATTTTCAAGCAGGGGTCAGGTACTAGCAGAATAAATGCTTTTAACACTGGTTTGCAAACTGGCCATGACTGGATGCCATCTATTTTTAGGAAATGGAGTGAGGAAATACTTACATAAATAAAACCTGATTGTCTGGGCTGCAATATGCAGAAACTGTTGCTACATGCTGCTTGGCTGTTCTGACTACACACAGCCCTGAGTGCTGCTGAGACTGCTTGTGGGCAGTGAATGTTGCAACTGAAAATTGATGGGGGGATAATTATTAAAGGTATATAAAGCAAATAAGGTATGGGCATTTGCCACAGCAATGCAGGGATTCTCTGACAAGTGACTAGGAATTGGAATGCTTGACTACGTCTCTCTCAACTTTGAGCCCTGCAACCCTTGCTAGGTCTGTAGGTTAAGAAGCCCAAATAGGCTTTTTTTGTTTGTTTGAGCTTTCACTAGAAAGGTAGTCCAGGCAGTATTATACATACAGACATTCTTTGGATATATATTACACACACCTTTCATGTGTACTCAATTGTAGAGCAGCTGAAACATAGCAACAGTCCCTTGATGTGCATGATGCATTAAAGGGACAGCACCTTTGACAGAACTCGAGTTCTTCCGGACTCCTTTCCCCTTTGCAGTCCACTGCAATTAGACTTCATGTATTAATATCCAAATTGGAGAGGAGGGGGCATGGTTCCCTATATTGTACTTAAGACTTTTTAAGCATCAGATAATAATAATAGCAGTGCAAATTCACTTCCTTTAGAAAGATATTTACACACTTGATCCTAGTTGGTTTGAAATGGATGAATTATTTATTCTTAAAGCCCTACCATGATTAAGAAGCAGAGCAATGGCGCAATTAAAGCGAGTGTCCTCATCACATTTGTAGCCAGATCTTTTGAAACCAGATCCTTCAGTCTATGGACCACTTTACCGGGGGAGAATTGTGGGAAAGAACCATCCTCCCATCCCAAAGCCCTTCAATAGTTGGTTATCAAACTATTGCATTACACCAAGAGCCAGCCAGAGGATTTCAGACCACAGTTTGAGGACCTGACAGAAGCCACTAGCTCATATCTTCTTTAATTACAATACAACTGGGTGTATTGACAATGGCAATGGTGTGAGATTCATAGGCCATACAATTTGCTTTACCTGTAATGTGGCTATATTATTGATCACAATTAGATTACTATTCCCCTCCGCCCCACCCCCCGCTGCACATACACACCTTTTGGTGGTGGTCCTGATCTCATTCTAAAGGCTCTGTGAATGTATATGTGAAAAAAACGCAGTTATAGTCACATACCCTCAAAACAGTTCCTCCACTACTCTTTGGGGGCTCCCTACAAGCACCAGGTGGAGCCACATGCAGGATCTAGGCCTAACCCTGATAAAAGTCCATGAGGCACATAAATATCCATTTTACAGCTGGACAACGGCTGGCACGGATCAGCCCAAGCCAAAATGTTCAAGAGCGTCCAGTAATTTTGAAGGACCAACACGAGACACAAGGGGCTGGATTTTCAAAGCCATTGGGCATCTGCAAATCCCATTGTCCCAGAAGCCCAGTTTCTCAGTGCTTACTGTACCGGGACCACATTTCCTGTCCTAGGTATTATGTTTGAATCTTAAAAGCCTGGCCAGGAATGGACATGACAAGAAGCTCCTCCCCTTGTGAAATTATGAAAACTTTACTTTTCTTTCCATGTTTTAGTTTTTCTAATGCCAGGCACTACAGAAATATTTAATCCAAACAGCAATAGGTTTTGTTCTATTCTAGCTAGTCACATTTCCTGGGATTCAAGAGAGTTGATAACCTTGGCTGCTTATCTAAGAAAGGCAAGCTGAGTGCGTGGCACTGAGGTAACTGCCTGTCTCTCTATCAAAGAATGGGTTAAGTAGTTGTTGGGGGGGGCGGGCACTCGGCACTATCTCAAAATTCTTCATTGGAAACATACAAATAAAAAGAGACAAAAAGGGGGGCTGGTAATGCTACACTCTGATAGGCAAGCGAGATGATTTATAGTTGGCTGGCTGTTAGCACTTAGATCTTATTGAAGTCAATCAATTTGTGATTCTGGTTGCAGCTGTATTTTGCTAGTGCTTCATCTGCAGAGTGGGAGATATTAACAGCCTGCACTTCTAACAGCTTTGTCTACTAACTCATAAGTTAAGCAGAGACAGTCTGATCATCATCTGAATGGGAGACCACCAAGGTGAAGCTAAATTCTTCATGTGCTAGTGATTTAAGACTCAGTCTTGGAACGTGCTGAGCACGCTGTGGCCCCAAAGCAATGTACTTAAGTACATACACCTCTACCTCGATATAACGCTGTCCTCAGGATCCAAAAAATCTTACTGTGTTATAGGGTGAAACTGCGTTATATTGAACTTGCATTGATCCACCAGAGTGCGCAGCCCCCACCCCCAAACACTGCTTTACCGAGTTATACCTCAATTTGTGTTATGTCGGATCGCGTTATATCAGAGTAGAGGTGTACTTAATTTAAGCAAGTGGATAGTCCCATTGTCAGGGTTTACATGCACTAATTAAAAAAATACAAGATTTTTAATTTCCCATTGCTCAGCACTTCAGTAGCTCTGATCATCTATCCTAAAAGTTAAGCATGTACAGGACCAGACCATAAAGGTCAAATGTTATCTCACCACCCAGGGATAGAGTTGAAATGAAGATGAAGCTGTTGTATTGGATCTGCACAAGCAGTGAAAATCATCAACTTTGAACTTGAAAAGGTTGTTGATATGGCTTATTAAAAAATATCTATTAGATCATTTTAGTTCTTAATGTGTGACAGCATTTAATATACACTTATTTTCTCTATCATTTTTATACTGGTTTATTTAATACTGGTTTGTTATTGTAGGTTTGCTCATAAGTTGGTTTGTTTGTTTATTTTTATTTTCAGAAGAGGATTGAAGTATTTGTTGAGTTGATTTCACCCACATAGAATTGCAGTCTTGGTTCCAAATTCCATTTGATTTACAAGAAGGTGTGCTCCTTTTAAAAAACAATTACAACACAAAAAACACAACCCCAACCAACCCTGCCCCCAGGAACTCAGTGTCTTTCAATGAAAGTCAGCTTGAAGAACAAGATGAACTTTAGGGCCCTAGGCCTGTCCACGAACTGTGCAAATACCTATAGCCAGTAAGTGGGATTTTTCAAAGCCCCAAATAGCACTTAGGACCTAATTCCCATTGAAAACCAGTTTGTCAGTTTCACAGGGATTTAGGCACTTAGCTGCTATTTTGGACTACCAATCTGGTAAGTGACCTCTTAACTTAAGACATTCATTCTTAAAATTGAGATCAAACAGCTTTCCACTCATCAACTCTGAATATTAATTTCATAGCTTCCTCCCTCTGTGGAGTCTCATCAACGTGACATGGAGTGTGGGGAGGAGGGAAAGGAAAATAAGAAACACAGCACTGATGACTGGGAGTGTTGAAAACATCTGGAAAACCACTCTGCAACCCCCGCCTCTCTAAGCTTCAGAGCCCAAGCTGTAACTTCAAAGCATTGTATATACAGCTACTTTTATAGCACTAGCACAAGCCCCGCTAGCCCAAGTCTATTGACCCTGGCTGGGAAGCTCACTCCAAAATGTTGTGTAGACATACCCCAAGAGGAAAAACATCCAAGAAGTGATTAGATAACATTTAGGATTGTCCTTCACTGGGGGCCTGATCCAAAGCCCATTCTTAACCAGGCTTTGGATCAGGCTCTGGTTGCACAGGGTTTAATATGATGACCTATAAGGTCTCTTCTAGTTCTAACTTCTATTATGAAAATAAATCATGTTCTTTCATTTAATTTTTGGGAGACTGCCTGGGAAGTGTCCCAATGCCACTAAATAAAAATTTAATACTTTAAAATGCACACGCGCACACACACACACACCCCATCACCACAACGCTGATTACTGGCGAGATGCTCTTTGATGTGTGAACGTATACAACAATTGAAGACATTCCAATTATCTCCAGTTCAAAGTTAGGCCAAAATTACAAGCACTTATGAATAATGCATTAGGTTTGAGCAGAAGCAGCAGTGCTGAGCAGAATAAAGATGAAAGAAAGTTTAGGGTAGTTGTGACCGTGCGAAATAGGTAAGCAATACTACTTGCTTAGACAGACATATTCTGGTTTTTACATGCCTTGCTATATCTCCAGTAGTTCAATTAACTAAACACATTTCAAACCTAGCTTTGAGACAGATTATAAATGACTTTCAAATGCATTTGTGATGTTTTCAGGATAGTGTCTGAAGCAGTGTTTGTCTGGAAAGCTTCCTCTGACTTCACTGTGTGACACATTAGAAGAAACAAGTGTGTGCGTCTTGAGTGAAAGTTCTGACAGTTTCATCTATCAAAGATGTATGTCTTGAGAGATCCACTAGGCATCTCTGTTAAACTGTGCAGCTCCATTGACTTCAGAGAAGCTTTGCCAATTTGTAGCAACTGAAAAGTGAACCATTCGCTTTAGCCTAAAGAAAGAAGTGTGGTTGTTTCACCTGAAGACAGTCATGCGTCTGAATATAAATGCTTAGTTTGCTGATCATATAATTTTTCCAGTGGTAGACACAAGGTAAACAAATGCTAGAATACTTATTTCATTGCAATTTTTCTTCTACTTCACATGGTGCATTTTGTATATTTTGTGACACAGACTGGACCACAAAACAGGAAGATGGTTGGATAGATGTGACAGAGGGGATGCATCTGGTTGAGATTTCCTTAAACTATTTATTGTGCCTTTTCTGAGACCTGCTTTCAATTATCCTTCTTGTAGCTCTCCAGCTCATTATCACTGTGGGCAATATGAAGTAAGGCTTCCTGGTGTGAGGCCAAGATTGGCTATTAGGCAAAGCTCATCATTACCTTATTGATGAGGGCCATAGATATTCACTGAATTCACTCCCCTCTCTTGGGTGGACATCTGCACTGCTATCTACCATCTTGTTGAATTCCTATACTGCCTGTCCATCACTTTGACATCAATTTAATTTGCTAGCATTTGCAAACCAGGAAGATAAAGGGATTAAATAAAGGAGTTTTATATGCTCAGTGTTTTCAGTAGATCCCCATAGCCTTCAGTAACTAACAGGACTTAATCAAGAAACAGATTCATTAAGAGCTACAAAACAATTACACACAGTTCAGGCACAAATTCATGGAACAATGTTTATAATAAAGATAATATATTTACTAACTATTACTGTCCATGATATTTTTTAATGCTAGGACAAAAGCAGTGGGTTTTCACTGATCTTAGAAGTTGGCTACCAATGCAAATACAAATTCACCACATTGGTCTGTGCAAACCTACGTACATAGTTTTAAAATTACCCTTTTTGGGGGGAAGGGAGGCGCCCAGGTCCAGTCACTCCATTGATAACAGAGCATTATCTAAATCCACATGAAAACCTAAACTAAGAGCTGAACTTACATAGGGTTCATGTATCACTCGTCTTCAGTATTTATAGAATACATGAGCCATAATTAGCTATGTGCTCTGACAAAATACTATCTGAAAAGCATAGAGCTTGTTTTCATGGGCAACTTGAGTTCTTATTGCTTCAACTGGTCTGTTGCTAACCAACGTGAACAGAAAATATTAATAATAGCTAAATAATCTTTGACAGTTACACAATGCTTTTCATCTCCAAAGATCTTCACCAGCATAGGCCCTGATCCTGTAATGAACTCTGCATATGCCAACCCCTACTTAAATCAGCAGAGCCTTACACAGGCCTCGGGGGTTCCCTAAACAGGTCTGTTTATTGCAGGATTAGGGCCTTAAAGTTAGGTCACAAACATCTCTTGTTCTTCTACTACCCAGTTGCACTGGTGGAGCACAGAACTAAAGCTGCATGAAAAAGATTATTTGTTCAATCCTTCATAGGCAGCCACTTCTGGGGGGAAATGTAGCAGCTTTAGCAGTCAGTCACACCACTACACAGTAAGGCTTCACTCTTCAAGGCAGAGCCCTACACAGATCCTAACTGACTTCAGTAGAAAGGGATTCCATGTAGGCACAGGAGTTCATCCACACAGAGCTATTTGCAAGATTATGGTCTAGGTTAGGACAGAAAGGGGGGAAAAGATTAACATAACCTGAACTGTAAGGGTAAATTTTTAAATAGATTATGGTCCTGATTCTCTATTGCCGGACTCCAGTTTCATGCCAGTGCAATTCCATTGAAATCAAGCCTTATAAACATAAGAGAACTATAATGAATGTTCAGTTTTTTCCTTAAGTGAAGATGACCTTGTCTTGCATAGCATGGAGTCTTACAAAATAGTTTAAAATTCCACAGATGACCCTGGCTGCCTCATTGATGGGCTTCCTGGTTATCACAAGGTGTTGCTGAGAAACACTTGGTATAGACAGAGTTCTCTCTTTAAGAAAGTATTATGGCCTGTTTTCTATAAGAATGTACTTAGAACAGTAAGCTATAGCCTCTCCTATTAGCCCTGAACTCCACAAATCATTTAATGTCTGTCTACAGAGTGCTTTTCTTGAATTCATCTAATTACGCAGTTACGCTCTCCCCATGGTTAAAAAAGGATAGGCATCATGAATGAATTTGAAAAGATGGTTGTATAATGAATTGAATGAATTTAAGAAGTTATCCATGAATAGAGCCATATATTTTTGCTTCTTTCCCAGGGTCAGGGTTTTAGCTGCTCAGCTCCCACTGATTTTTAATTGGATAGCACAGCTAAAACCCTGTACAACGTTTTGAAAGCATAGGAGTTCCTAGCTCATCTTTGTTGCACCAAACAGTCTTTGGAACTAGTGATGGAAAGAGGTTTGGGGTGAAAACCTGGATTATCCTGTGAAGAGTTCACCTTCAAAAGACCACATTCAGATTTTCAGCAAGAGTTCTCAAGTGGTCGATTAGCACTGCATAGTGCTCAAGTTATTACTATTAAGAGAGGATGACAGGATTGTTATAATATAGCGGTTTTTATGAGGCATCTCTTGCACAAACAGTGGGACAAAAAGATTCATTTCTAAATTACTTCCCTGCAGATAGGTTTTATAAGAAGTGAGTGTGCAGTAGAACCACACCTCTGCTATAAATGGTAAAACAAAGGGGTGCTGAATGGAATACTTGAGAGAGATTTGCAATGGGATATAAAGCCTCTGACCTCTAAACCACTGGCTCAAATCTAACCAGATGGTAGTAACTGACAGTCATTACCATTGAGTGTCTATCTAGTTTTATTTTATAAAACACCTATCACCATGGTATCCAAGCGACTTCCCTGAGAAGTAAATACAAAAATCTCTTGCAGTCTGCCAGCAGGAACAAGCTTATAGTTATTGATCTGGGTTTTAACAACAGATGTGGGGGGAGGAGGGGCAGGAAGGAAGTTGGTGTGTTTTAAGGGGCTAATATAGGGAAAATTATGTCAAACAGATGGGTTCTGAATAACATAGAGGTTTCATTCTCAATGAGTTGATGGTGGCAGCCATTCTCCTGTTTAGGGAGGGCTGTTTAGTGGTTAAGTGAAATGTGTTTAATGCTGGCAGTTCCTAATGGACAGATATCCATATTGCAACCCCACCCCCGCCACACACACACACACACACACACCACCCCTGCAGCTGTCTTCCTACTGGCAGTCTCAGAGAGGAGACAAGGGGACTGGCAAGCTATTAAATATGAACTGCCTTCTCATTCATCGGGATGAGGCTCCTAAGTGGGGAGTGTAGGGAAGCCAACACTGTTCCTTGGACCCATTCTGTAGATAGAGAACTATAGCTTCCAGCACTGCTTAGCTGGCATCTTTCACCAGCATGAAATCTGCCTTTGTTTGTTTTCAGATAAAAAATAAGTTACCAAAGTGCACACAGGAAAAAAAAGTCACCGTTACAGCTCCCTAGCCCTGATGCTAGCTATGGATCAGGGGAAAGTAGAACAGCTCTGAGACTGTTCTAGCCTGTGTCCAGCTGTCTAGGGCCACAAGAGTTATTCTAGCATGGCTCATCAGGGACACAGGGAACCCTGGCTACACACTGCTTACTCCTAGCAAAGCCTCCTACTCTGCTGGCTGAGATGGGAGTTCCCAACATGAATTCCCACATCAGCTCTACACCCATTCAGTGCCTTCCTGTACTGGGGAATCCTCCTCCAGATGCCTAAGGTGGCATAACAGTAACTTTGCGCCACTAGAGCCTAACAAAGCAGCCCTAACAGAGCTGAGAATCTGGCACCATGGTGTTTATTGGGCTGGTGATATACTCTGGAACTTAACTCTAAGTCTTTTTTTTTTTTTTAAACTGACCAGCAGCTGAACACGTGTCCTATAGTTCTAAAGTTTAAATAAGAAAACTAGGAATATATCTTTAATATAATATCAGAACAAATTACCTTGACTTGCCAAGACAGAGTGAAGTAAGAACTAGTTCAGTAACAACTGTATCATATGGACACTTAGAGCATTCCCCCTCACTGAATAATAATCTAGAGGCACTGCTACTTGAAACTGCTACAGCTAAGTATCCCAGAAGACAATACGAGCAATCAGAGATGGGCATAATCCTCGGATTTTCAAATGTGGCAGCGGCAAGGACAAGAAAGTTCCAAACACAAGTTGGTTTTCATCAGTTATTTAAATTGTGACTTAATCCGCAAAGAGCACAAGGCAAGAAAATAGAAAAATAGCTGCAGAGCAATAGTGAACTTTGCTTGCTTGTGGTGCAATTCTGTTTATTTCTTGAAACAGACACTGATAGGCAGAGACTGGCCCAATGTAGAGCTCAATTATGTCAATTCACTTATTGAATTATATCAAAGATGATTCAATTTCCCTACAGAAAATACTGTAAATAGTCATTTACTTGGCTTCACCCAACTGAAGCTAACTCACTAGAAAAGATTCAGTATGGTTTTACCTTTAACAATGTTCCATCTAGCAGGTGTTTAGATATATGGCTGGCCTTCAAAAAGGACCTGATCCTACAATGAGCAATCTGTGGTGGTCTTCTGCATACAATCCCTTTGTAATCAGTGGGGCTCCATGCAGATGGACCTCTGCACTCATTGCAGGCTCAGGACAGGAGCTTATACAGTACTTGTGGTTGGTAGTCACAGAGATGAGATGAAGTGACTTTACCCCCTTTACGAACAGGATATGGTCTCCCAAATCGAATGCAGAGGTGGCATACAGTATGTATCTCAATTCAACTGTGACCAAACTGGCAGGGGTCAGGCTTACTGGAGGCATGGTGATCCATGTAAATTCATGTTACCTTTTTGAAAGGTTAGTTCCTTAGATGGGTGACACAAGGCTTCCGAGTGAGACCCTGAAGGACTAATTAGATACTGGTTTGACCAATGAAACCAAGATGACACAGGGGTGAGTAGGGTCATTTGCTACGTACAGCAGAAACAGCTGAAAATGTGGTGTTAAGGTAACGGTATCATCCCCAAATAATGAAAAATGCAAAAATAAATCTTCGTCCCCACTCTTAAATAATCCTCGTTGATCAATTTAAATCTGGCCTATTTCTAATCAGCTCATCCTATCCAAGTTGTGGGTTAGTCCACTAGCTGAGACTCTGATGATCTCTCCTAAAATTACAAGTGGAATGAATTTGTCAGTTACATCAACCTCCAGTAGAAATTTGTCCTGATTAAAAAAAAAAAACACGTACCCAGAAAATTTGGGCTGACTGGCAGTTACTGCTCAAGAAAAGCTAGACTGTACAACAAGACAAGCACAGCTAATGCTCCAGAGCATGCTTTTAGCTATTCCTTTCATGAGCACTGAAGTATCCACCCACTGGTTTTTTTTAGCTGCCTACAGTAAAAACATGTAAGCTAATAAGGAATAGCTCCTATTCCACACATTTGAAGTGAAAAGTATTGGCTTTACTCTTTCCCTTAGTTTTTTTTATTGTTTATTGCCCTGTTGCTGATGGCCATAAAACAGTAGAACCTATGCACATTGTCATCTGTTAATTCTGACTGTATATGGGGATTCCATGTGCAAACAGATAATTGAAAGAGTGGGGCTGTTCTACTAAGTGCCATATATTTTTCTCTATGTGTCTATGTTTGTGTGAGAAAAATTGGGTAAGACTGGTCTTGCCTATGGAAAGGTGCCCACATCATGAACATTGCCACAACCACACTAATGAGCACTTATTTTGACAAGCTAACCAGTGAACCACGTATTGAGTGGACATGGACGGTGAACTACCCACGCATTAAGGCTGGTTTTCTGTCAAAACAGTTTTGACAGAAAATTGAGATTTGACTAAAGGAAAATGTTTATGAAAAATTTCTGCTTTCTCTGGAAAATTCTAGTTTTCTTCTGCCAAAACCAAAAACTTGGTTTCCCAAAAACTTTGGGTTTCCTGATGAAAAAAAGTCAAATTTTTCAACCAGCTCTAATGCTTACCCTTAGAGTCTCATACATCCTGGTAACTGGTCAATGGCACCATCCAACAGCTGTTAATTGGCCTGTAAGCAAGGTCATTCAAAAACTACCATCACAACTGGTGTTGGCCTCATTGGTGATATGAGTAAAATCCAAATAGTAAAAGTGCATTGGGAGTGGGTTATTTCTCCATCCCTACAGGTAGTCCCAGGGAGTCAAGATTGAGGCAGATTGGTGGGGTAAAAAGTGGAAACTTGCATCACTACTGCTTGCATTACACTTGTTTTATGGATAAGTAGGGCACTACAGTCTCCATGTGTATCAGTGGCATCTCTCAGCATCTCTCTCACAAAGGAAATTGCTAAATCAAATGTAATTGATCAAAAGAAAATAAAGAATTGACCACTTAGTTGAACATAATGAATAATCTCAAAGACCTGTAGGAATGTATTGTATTTTCTACTACACAGAGTTTGATAGCAAGATTTTTAATCTTCATCTGCTAATTGTGATTCCCTGCAGCCTGTAAAATTAAAAATAAAAGTTTTTGTTGTTGAGTAGGTTAAAAAATAGCAACGAATGTGCATTTACAAAACACCATCATCAAGATGATTAACTTCTCTCTCTGCTGCCCCCCTTCCTCCACTAAAGTGCTGAAGCATTTATGTGCTCACTTCTTGGCATAATTGATTTGCACATTCTGCAGGGTGGCTCATTTTGGGAAGGATGCATGAATGTGGTTGTGAAGGGCAAACTGGTTGGGAAAAAGTCAGATCCTATGACACTGCAGCCCAAACTAGAACCAGTTTTAAATTGGGGCCCAATCTTTTCAGTGTCAGTTTTGAAAAATCTTAAAGTTAACATATCCTTGTTCTTCCATGTTCCAGTCAAAACCAAAACGAGAAGACCCCAGAAAGCACCAGGGCAGCTTTCTGTGTTATTTCTCCCCTTTCTTGGAAGAAAGAATATGCTTTTGAAATTCTCAGCTCAGTTTTACAGGCTCAGCAATGTTGGATGGTTCTGATAGGGTTCACACATGATATTCTGGGTATTATCAAACCAGACCTTTAGAGAAGCTCACTTATCTCCAAAATAGATACCATATGAGTAATGATGGAACAAAAGTTACGTCTTTAGTAGGAGCGGCAGCTTAGCTTTACCCCAAGAATCCACATTGGTGCTATTGTATATGATGTGCCTTAGCAGCTCCTTTCAGTAACACAAGGATAAGCCATAAAATGGTCATGGACAACTTTCCCTTTCATCTACCTTCTTTCTCACTAGATGGCTGATCTTACATGCACTTAATTAACCTTGCTGAATGCACCAGTCCTGGAAATTTCATTTCTGTTAGTTTTTCTCTACCACATAATTTTTTAAAAAAAAGAGGAACTTCATCCTTTTTGTTTGTCCTTTGCTGAGCCTGTGCAATTTCTTTCTATTCCTTAAGACTACTTAGGGCCGGTTCTAGGGACAGATGAGTAGAGCAGTGTCCTGGGCCAAACTGCAATGCCACCTTGGCTTCTCCCTCTCTCTCTCTGCTCCCAATTAGCTGACTTCCCTCCCTGCTCGGCCGCTCATGCGGAGAAGGGTTGTGGGCCAGAAACATTTTCCAGGCTGGACATCAAAATGGCAAGAGCTGCTCCTGAGGCTACTGCTATTTGCAAAGTTTAGTAACCAAATCAGAACTGGCGGTTCATTTCTTAAAGCAACTCTGGTAGAATGAGAGTTAATAGTAAGGTAGGGGAACTGGTTTAGATGAAGAATGAACTGACCCAACCCTTTGCCCCAACTCAAATGGAACTGAATCCAAATCCTTTAAAAAGGTTCAGGGGAAAAATGAACTGTGGTTTTATCTCAGTACAGTTTCTAAAAAGCACATGTCCAGATCACAAACATCCACCAATTAGCATTAGCAGGCACCTGTCTTGGAGTGAGGCAAAACACTGAAGGAGCATTCACCTCTGACCCCTAGAGAAAATCCTTTCCTTCCAATTCAGGGGTGAGGCACAATGGTGGCTAATCAGAGGCAGATAGCTTTGAGGCTGCTTATCATTTAGCTGATCTGTGAGTAGAGAATGTCAGGCTCCAGGACTGAACTTCCACCAGCAGAAATTCTGTTCACCCTCCAAAAAGGTAACAAATCTGTGCCTTAATGATCACATGGCTATGTTTCCCGTACAGTCTGAGATGGAGAAACAGAAGTAGCCAAGAACCACAGCAAAACTTGTTCTTGCATTTTCAGCTTGGTTTGCACCAGGGATTGCTAGAATCTCATGAAATAAAAAGCCTGATGATGCCCCAAATATTTGTATAAGCCTCTTAACTTCAGAATCCTATTTACACTGTGTTTCCCAAACAGTGGGTCATAGGAAGGTTCAAGGTGGGTTGCAGGCCCTGTGTAGAGGGGAGCCCCAGGAGAGAAGGGAGGTTGGAGAGTGGCTGGGAGAAACCTTAGTGGCACCGTGAGCCCATGAGCCAGGTTGCAATGTCCAGAGAGGGACTCATGCACCAGGATGCAATGCACAGCTCCATAGAATAGGAACCGCTGGGTGGACTTATTCTCCAACCCCTCCTATCCTGCCTGCCTTGCCCCTGCAGACCTCCTTCAACACTGGTCCAGAATTAGGGAAGCAGCGTTGGGGTGGAAAATGCTGCTGTGGGTGGTTGGTGCCTTCTTGACATGGCAAAGGAGGAGAAAGCAGTAGCAGAGGAGAAGGATGCTGGCCTATGATTTTGGGCACCCCACCGTGGACCCCTGGGTGGGTCACAAAAAGAGACAAAATGCAGTCGGTGGGTCACCTTAGTGAAATGTTTAGGAGTCACTGCTTTAGGCAAAACATCTCTGTAACAAACCACTGGTTGCAACATATGCCTAGCATGGAAGAACTTGCACCCACACAGAACATAACCTGCAACATCCCAGGCATGTTGCAAATGTTGATTGCATTTCTTGGAACAAGACCCTGTGAACTGTTTCAGTTGAACCAATGTAGTCTACAACCATTTTCCACCATGTGGATGGAAAGCCTTAAATAGTGCAGGCCCTAACATCCCACAATGCAATGCCATATTTTCAAGTTAAACAAAAGCCCATGCTCCAAGCAGCACTATTAGATCAAATGCGTAAGGTGCTCCTGGAATGCCAGAACTGACAGGTACAACAATAGTTGTCAGAGATGTGTGTGTGTACCAAAATGGGTCATTCAAAAATAAACTTGGTAAGTGGACATGCTCTAGCATTGTAAGGGCATGCAAGACAGCTAACAGTTCCATCCATTGCTCCTGGGTCACATTCCTCTCAGACCTGTCCAGCAATAAGTCTGGCTGAACACCAAAGTAGAGCATAGAAACAAGACTAATCAGTGAACTATTTTCCTGGCTTGGAAAGAATGGGGACAAGAGGAGAGTGCTGCATACATTTTACTGCTTACTAAAGAATAGCAGGAAAACAACAAAAGGGTCAGCTTGGGTAAGCATTGAAGGGTGTGAGTAGACCATGGGATTGATTGTGATTTCTTAGCTGAGCTGAGCCGAGCCTTTTGTGGTTGGCTCATTATAAGTCAATTTGCAGAAAAAGGAAAACTGGGCACAATCAAGCTCACTTTTCATGCCCTCTCTCCCGCTTTGGCCCCTTTCTCTTCCATCAAGGCAAATGATGTAACCCTACGCCATGTATTTGTGCGCTGTTGTATGAACTCTGACTTATTTACTGAACAAGTCTGTGTGTGGAATGTGACCAGCAAATGACTTGAACAGTTTAACCAAGAAAGGCTCTAAATGTCATATTTCAGAGACTTGCCTTGTAATTAAGGTTGTAGCCTAAGATCATTGTTAATGGATCTCTTGATAATTACTTGCTTTTCTGGAGTAGGAACAATTTATGTACTTTTGCTCAAGTGCACTTAAGTAAATTGTTTTCAACATACTGTAATTCAGCTCTTAATCTTTTATGAGACTATTAAAAAACACAAGCTTTTCCTTCATTGACTTCTAATTATATTGAGATGGGTTATTTTTCCCTTCTAAAAGAGGACAGAAAAGGGAAATATTCACCCTGATACAAGAAGAAAAATTTTGCGTTGGAATCAACTTCTAGCTCTCTCTTTTACCAAAAGTTTTCTTTTGGAGGTTATTATTTCTTATTTCCATATCAGTTGACACATCTGAGATTGAGACCCTATTGTGTTCGGTGCTGTACATACACATACACACAGAGACAGCCCCTGTCCTGAAGAGTTTACAATCTAAACAGATAAGGCAGACAAAAAATGGGACAAAGAAAGAAAGCATTATCACGGAGAAATTAAGCATCTTTCACAGGAAGTACATGGTAGTGTCAGGAAATGAACCCAGGCCCATGAGTCCCAAGCCAGTGCCTCTATAACAAGGTCAGCCTTCCTCTTAACACTTGTGTTCTTGTACACTTTGAAATTAACCAGTATAAAATAGTCTGCAAGTATCTTCTAGCTGAGAGAGTCACTCCTGCTGACTCACCCAGAGGCAGGAGGCTCCTCTTTTACTTGCTTGGTACAAAATGAAAGGTCTGCTTCAAGTCCCCTTTATGGTAACATGCAGGACATGCACAGAACAAATCTAGCTGCCACTTTCTTGGTCAACCTTGCTGTCATGCCTGGCCACTAGTATCAAGATGCAATCACTAGGAAACACATATTTAAAGAAGTTTATAGGTTGTTCAGAAACAAGATGGCTGTAATGACAATTATACTTAGGCATTAGCTAGCCTTCTACATCTGCAGGTCACAGATACTGTATACAGGCTGGTAAGTGTCCTCACCCACATTTTACAGAGAGGGATGAAGCAACTTACCCAAGAGGACAAAGTAGGTCAGTGGCTGGGCTGCTAATAGAACCGAGGTCTCCTATCTCCCAATACAATTGTTGTCTGGAAACAGATATTCCTCGCTTGCCACCCCAAGACTGTGAAATGAGGTTCCAAGGATCATCACAAATCTCACTACCTTCCGCTTTAAATGCAAGGTGCAGTTCTTCTACCTTGCCTTCTCTAAACACATACATAGCAATGTGTTTGCACACATGTATATTAAAAAAAGATTCCAAGTCAAATTTTCCACTGCACACCTGGGGAGAGGACAAGAGCACCAACATGTGACAGATGTTAGTCACCTCGCTTAGTGCATAGAATCATCCATGTAGGACTGGAAGTGAGTTCAAAGCCAGTTTTTTCAGTCTTTCCTCATAAGTCATGTTTTCTAGGCCTTTAATCATTTTTGTTGCTCTCCTCTAGACTCTCTCCAAATTTGTCCACATCTTTCATGAAATGTGGTGTCCAGAACTGGACACAATACTCTAGTTGAGGCCTTATCAGCGCAGAGTAGCATGGAAGAATTACTTCTAGTGTCTTGCTTACAACACTTCTGCTAATACATCCCAAAACAATGTTTGGTGTTTTTGCAGGAGTGTTATACTATTGACTCATATTTAGCTTGTGAGAAGGTGCCCAGATTCTATGAGGATGAGCACAGAGTAAGACACACTACACTACAGACCACCATGCCTCGTCTACTGTCCCCTTTTAGGAAACCAGCTCTCATTGTGCCTTGAATGTTTTATGCATCTAGGGCCAGATGTCACATGGCTCCTACATGGGCGTGCATGTTGGTGGGGGTGCTGTGGGGAGAGGAGGCCAGAGCAGCTGCCTCCCCTAGCATACCCATGCAGGGGCCAAGCACAGAGTCCTTGCTCTCAGAGAGCAAAGGTGAAGCTAGTATCATTAGCACCCCAAATGAGGGGAGAAAAGACCCTTCCCCTTCCTCTCAGTGCTAACGTAGTACTGGGGCAATGACTGTCCTCCCCCTGCACAATGGAAAGCTCCAAAAAGCGCAAAGCCTGGGACACGTACCTTTGAGGCTGTGTAGCTGTGCACTGCCCTCAATGAACCACAATTCCCCTTACTGATGAGAGAACTAACTACCTTCCAACTCAGATCTTATCACATCTCTTGTGTTATTAGCATTTATATTATTATATTATGTTATCGCTTTTAACATTAATTGAAGCTGAATCTTTTGTTGGAGCTTAATTAACATGGTGCATTTTGCTAATTCTAACTGGAAAGCACTGTACTTGGTTTCAACATCCTTTTGCACAGGAAGGGAGAGTGGATTAGCATAGGACAAAAGCACGGTGTGAAAAAAAACATCTTGTGCATTCACTTTTTGATTTTGTTAGTACTACTGGGTGTAGCTCTGACCATTGAACTGATTCTTCAATGAGGGTTCATTCTTAGGAATGTTTTCCAAGGGAAATAATTTGACTGCTCTTTGTTGGTCCATGTACTTTCTTGTATCCTGCTCTTGGCAGCAATTTATGCCCAATGTTCAACAGGAGGATAAAAGTGCATATCCAAAACAGTCACGCAGCAAAAATATTTGGAATGGGAAGCATAAAACCTGACAAATAGAGAGGATGTTGCAGACTATCCAGCAAAGCCAAATTCCTTTCTGCATCCCTGCTCACAGCCCAGCTCAGCTATCCCTCTTTTTTTTAAACTGAGGGCGGGGGGTGAGGTGGGGGGGGACAATTATTGTGGTCACTATGACACACTCAAACAACTAAGGAGGGAGGGTCTCCTCTTGATTCTGATGCACTATTACTTTCTTTCACCACATTACCAGAAGACAATGCTGAATGTTCACAAGTAGGTTGGAACTGTACTTCCCAATTGCATCACTTTATACCAATTGATCTCCGTACTTTTAAACACAGGCTGTAACCTGATAAGAGAACATAAGAGTAGCTATACTGGATCAGACCAATGGTCTATAGAGTCCAGTATCCTGTGCTCCAAACAGTGGCCAATGCCACATGTGTCAAAGGGAATGAAAAGAACAAGGTAGGTATCAACTGATACATCCTCTATTGTCCAGTCCAAGCTTCTGCCAGTCAAAAGCTTAGGGACTCCTAGAGCATGGGTTTGCATCCTTGACCATCTTAGCCACTGATGGACCTATCCTCCATGAATTTATCTAGTTCTTTTTTGAACCCTGTTATAGTTTTGGCTTTCACCACAGCCCCTGGCAACGAGTTCCATAGGTTGACTGTGTGTTGTATGAAGAAGTATTTTATTTTGTTTGTTTTAAACTTGCTGCCTATTAATTTAATTGTGCCCTTGTGTTATGTGAAGGGGTAAACAATGCTTCCTTATACCTTTACTCCACACCATTCATGATTTTATAAACCTCTAGCATATCCCCCTTTAGCGGTCTCTTTTCCAAGATGAACAGTCCCAAGTCATTTAAATCTTTCCTCATACAGATGCATACCCTGTTTCATAGTCTTAATTATTATGATTTTTTGGCCTTCTCTGTACCTTTTCCATTTTTAATATACCTTTTCTGAGATGGGGAAACCAGAACTGCACATCGTATTCAAGGTGTGAGCATACTGTGGATTTATATAGTGGCATTATGATATTTTCTGTTTTCTCTCTCGTTTTCCTAATGGTTCCTAACATTGTATTACCTTGTTTGAATAACACTGCACTTAGTTCTCTTAAAAAAAAATCCTCTCTATACACAATGACTCCAAGATCTCTTTCTTGAGTGGTAACAGCTAATATAGATCCCATCATCATTTTGTATTTATAATTGGGATTATGTTTTCCAGTGTGCATTACACTGCATTTATCAACATTGAATTTGATCTGCCATTTAATCTCACCCAGTTTTGTGAGATCCCTTTGTAACTCTTCTCAAGCTGTTTTGGACTTAACTAGCTTGAGTAATTTTATATTTTCTGCAAGTTTTTCCACTTCACTGTTTACCTCTTTATCCAGATCATTTATGAATATGTGGAACAGCACTGGCCCCAGTACAGATCCTTGGGGGACACCATTGTTTACCGCTCTTCATTCTGAAAACTGACTCTTTATTCCTACCCTTTTTCCCCTGCCTTTTAACCAGTTTAACAGTCTCCCAGCATGTTATAAGGAGGACAGTGATCAAATGTGCTCCATGTCCACTGAACCTAGGTCAAGAGGTAATGGGCTTAATCTGCAGCAAGGGAGATTTTGGTTAGCTATTAAGAAAAACTTTCTAACTATAAGCTGTGGACTAGGCTTCCAAGGATGGTTGTGCAATCCCAGTCATTGGAGGTTTTTAAAAACAGGTTGGAGAAACACCTGTCAGGGATGGTCTGGGTTTACTTGTTGCTGCCTCGGCACAGCAGGCTGGCCTAGATGATTTCTCGAGGTCCCTTTCAGCCCTACATTTTTTATGGTTCTATGTTTCCCTAAACATGGGGCTGGAGCTGGCACAGGCAGACTCAAGATGCCATTTACAATTTTGGGACAGCAGTGCCAATATTCCAATTAGTATTGGAAATAGACCATAAGTGAGTGGTTTTCAGAGAGAGAGAGAGAGAGAGAGATTGCAGTGGTTATACAGAAGATTGGTCACTGCTTCCCTGCCCATCCCCTATAGGCATTTTCCCAAAACACCATTCCATCTGAGGTGACAAATTTCAGATCTGTATTGAAATAGTTGGCAGGAGGAGGGAAATGATCATCTGAACCTTGAAATCTCAAGGGATGGATTTTTTTAGACAGCTGTCAGGACTGGCCCGACTCTGTTTCCATTGAAGTTGATGGTAAAACCCCCATTGACAGCACTGGGAAGAGAATTAGGCCAAGGCAGAGTGCTGCTGAATATCCCATGCCATGGACCTGCCTGTTGCTAGGGCTTGCTTTTGAATATCATCCAGATGTTGATTGTGGGCACTGCTTCCTGCCCCCCAAAACCCACATCTTTTTATATCGAGAGCAAAGAAATGAATCAGCAGTTTTGTTTGGCTAGCACAATGCCACAAGTCAGAAATGCCCTAACTCCATCTGCCACACTTGTGCTTTGCTCAGTTATCTGGTCTTCCCCTTGGCAGCCCCAAAGCGGAGAACATCCCCACACAGAGCATATGGTTGTTGTTTTCAGTCAGTACAAAAAAAGAGGCTGAAGTATTGTTGTTCTTCCAGGCTTCTTAAGTTTCTGAAGGAGAAAAGAGGTGTGAGGGAGAAGGTACTAAGCGGTCTAACCTGTTGGATGTGTTAAAGCTTCTATAGAGGAAAGCAGAGGGTGGGCTTTTCTTTCAAAGCTTGTACAGTGAACACACAAAAGCCAGCCCCAGTAAACTCAGCTTCTTTTGAATTGGACAAGTGCTCTCTCAGCCAACAGAAAGCTGAGCCAGAGGCTGACGTCAGAGCCAGCCTGGAAAGCTGTGAGCTTTCTGGTTTTGCTCAGATGAACCTGAGGCTGTTTAGATCTAAGCTGGCGGGAAGGAAAACTGAAGCCAGAGATATTTTTTTCTGGCAGGTTGGAGCTGCAATGGCTAGCTGAGACTTTTATACTCCGGGAAAGCCATCAGGATCTTACAAACTGCCACAGCTTATGTACATATTACAGAAAAAAATGAGGGTAAGAGTTCAAGATTTTCAGTTATGGGTACAGTGATTTTTGTGAATGTATATATAGTAGTGGTATGTGTATTTACACATGCACATACGTTAATGGCAAAGCTAAATTTTGATCTGATTTATACTAGAAGATGACTTCAGCTACTCTGATTTTAAGGGAATCATTCCTGTTGCGCATCAACATCACTGAGATCAGAATCTGCCCCATAATCTTTTAAATTGTCTTTGTTTTGTTAGCAAAAAATATTGTTTTAATTTGAATTGGATTCGTTTGCTCACTCTGGAATGGTTAAGTTTTATAAATTCAGAAATATTGAATGGTTTGGTTTACTGTCTGCCATTGCAAAAGAAAGAAATGTATACCCCAGCTGTAGTGAGCACGGCTCCTTTGAGCGTGTTCTGCTTGTGAAAACATTTGCTTGCATTGATATAGATGGATGTCATCAGTTATAGTCCTTTGGCTGTGTGTCTGCATTAGTCACAGACAAACCCACCAGGGAGGAGTGCTGCTGTTTTATTTGTTGGGAGACTGGTGATTGCAGTGAGTTTTGGACTTGGCATAAAAGATGATTACTGCCACTTCAGGATTTAAATGTCCACTTTCTTGGCAAACCAGAAAGGCACTCGGGTTGTATTTGTGGCACTTCCTTCTGCATCCATGGGAGATACCGTGGAAGCACTGAAATACCAATACATTTAATAATTTATGTAATAATAGATTCAGTGAACTTTTAAAGCTGATGGGCTTCTTTTCAACCCTGCCTGCCTTCAGTGCAGCAAATTTATCTTATTTTAGTACCAGCAGGTAGTTCTTATACACAATATTTAGCTTCTCTATTGAATTTTGTGGGGATATTTTGCTTACGGTGAGCTTTCACAGAGATCTGGTTCATTCAAAGCCTGGGGAAAAACAAATGTTTTGCCCATGTCTTCAAACAAAAGTATATTTAACTAGCATGTAATACTAAGTAATGTGCAGCAACACGTCCCACAGAGAAATTTGTTTTTCCAGAGTGCAGTCACAAGAGCAGTGTTAGAGAGGTGACAATTCAGCTTGATTCATTTGCTTAAAGTCATTTATTGTTTCTGGGAAGTTATAACAAGCATGTAGCTAGCAGCTCTCAAACTACCCTTTTACCTACTGGGAAGGCAGAGCTTACAATTTATCTGCAGTTCCAGTCCAATAAAGAAAAAAATCTTAGTCCTCCTTCCAAAAAGATCTTCTCACACACAATTTTGAACTGGTTCTGGAAATGATTCACAAGAAGAATGCTCTCCCTCCCCCCAGCTGCTTTATTGCTGATTGCTTCATTAGTAGTTAGCATCCCTTTGCAAAGCTGGCCGTGCACCTCCATGCTCTTATTAGCCTGATAGAACATACCGTACATTAGTGCACTCCGAGCGACTCAATCAAAGCTATTGCCGTGGGCCTTAAAAGGAAAAAACAAATTACTGACAACTTACATAATATGCATAGCTAAACTGGCTTCTTCGTCACACACTCCCAAAGAAGTATTCATTTGTCAAGCTCTCGTGTGCTCCAGAGCACATGCCTTGTGACTAAACTGCTGAAATACTTTGACACGTTAGTGAGAAGTTTATGCCACGTGCATGCCACAAGATCCTGTACATTTTGTTTTTAAATGCTTATTTGCAATTTCAAGCAACCAAACACTGGAAGTGTCCTGAACTGTAGGGTAGTGCTAATGTTCATAGTTGAATAGCTGCCATGTTTTCAGCCACAGACAGTTTCAGATCAGTTTATGTATTTATTGTGTTGGCACAGATACAAAGGCGTCCTGGTTAAAAAAACCAAGCACAAATTCTATTCACCAGCTTGCTTATGATGAGTAACTCTTGTTTTCATGGATAAGTACTAGTAACATTGGGATTTCACCCCTTCTTTTTGTTCCCCACTCCCTACCCAAAACGACCATCTTAGTAAAACTAGGGATAAATGTTTTCTGCCTGGGCTAGTAAATATTGATGATTTTACAAGACCTGTTAAAAGGAAACTAACATGCATAGGGCTTAAATGCTGACTTGACCTGCCTGTGCAGTCATGCCATGTTGTTGCAAGAGCTCATAAAAATCCCTAAGATAAATATGGCTTTCAGTTTTTGAACCAGCCCTTGCAACATGGGTAAAGAGAGGCAGAGGGGGGAAGATATTCAACTGGTGTCTAAGAGAAAATCTGGAATATGGAACAACTGTCATTTTCAGATCACTTTTAACACTATTCCTATCACCTTTCATCCATAAAAGTTCTTCACAAAGGTGGGACAGTCTCTCCAATTCACAAATGGGGAAACTAAGGCAAAGTGTGACAGGACTACCCAAGGTTACACGAGTTAATAACAGAGTAGGAACAGAACTCTACCTCCCCAAGAGCCTTATCAGCCTTGACAGTGGCCCTTTAAGGCTCAATATAGTAAACAATAGCTATTGAGAAAGATCTATGACAGAAGTAGTAGTATTCTTCCACACAGGTATTTGCTTTGGCATTGTAGGTAAGGCTAATATTTTGTCATGGATATTTTTAGTAAAAGTCACGGACAGGTCATGAGAAATAAAGAAAAATTAATGGAAGCCCGTGACCCGTCCGTGACTTTTACTAAAAATATCCATGATAAAATGGGAAGGGGCTGGGCAGCTGCGGATGACTGGGACCCCCACCACTCATGGGGGCTCAGAGCTCCAGTATCCTCCTGTCCTCCCATGGCAGAGGGGAGCTGTGTGAATCCCTCTGCTACTACAGTGGGGTGCTGCGGGGGTCCCCCTCCCCTGCTGTGGCAGCCGAGGAGCTACAAGTGTCCCTTTGCAGCAGCCACCACACCGGGGAGCTGCCAAGGTGTCCCCGACACACAGCAGCAGCTGGGGGACTATGAGGGTCCCCCTACCCCACACCACCCTGTGGTGGCTGGGGAGCTTTCAGGATCCTCCATCCCTCACTGTGTCCAGGAGCTGCTGGTACCCCTTTTGCCTGCAGTAGCTGGAAGGTGCAAGGTACCCCTGCTGTTCATGGCAGTTCGGAGCTTGGAGGCCCACTGCCTCAGATGGTGGGGGTACCCCACAGCTCCCTGCCGCTGCAGAAGGCGGCAGGACCCTGCAGCTCCCAGCCGCAGGGGCTGATGTCATGGAGGTCTTTGGAAGTCACTGATTCCTTGATTTCCACGTCCTCTGTGACAAAATCATAGCCTTAACTATAGGGAATGGGAAACTTTGCATACTTCAGCAACATGCTTTGTTTTGCCTTCAATGTAAATTTAAGTTGTAGTCAGGTTTGTTTGGTTTTTTTGCAAGTGAAGATTTATTTGCATATGGTAACTACAACATACTGTAGCTTGTGGTCAAGAGAAAAAAGCTTATTTGGTTTGTATGTCACTACAGCAGCTTTGCTTTATGTTTCCAAGGTAAAACAGTCTCCTACGACGTCAGGCACAAATATTGGAGTGTTTGTTCAAGCTCACCCAACTCATACAGTCAAATGCTAGACAATAGGACATTCTTATTAAGGTGGTACATCCCTAATCATTGGCAGTGCAGTCCATCTGTCCAAGTATGTGCAAGACAAAATGCACTTCTGTCACAAGCTGGGCTAGACCTAGCAAGAGAGATTATTACTGGAGGGTTTATCGCCACATATCCAGCAGGGTTTAGTATTTTCTCTAAAAGACCTCCTCTCAGAACATTAAACAAGGACATTGTGCCCATGTAATGTGGTTGTTTGTAGAACAGGTCACAAGTTGTTATCTGCGAGATTGCTCCTTCAATTTACATGGGATTTTGTGCTGATATCTCTATAGCCTTATTTGTAATGGCGGGGGAACATCCTGCCTGCCACTACACAGTGAAGAAATTAGAAACATAGGGTGCATGTAATTTCAAAACTGAATGCCATCTGCAGGTCTGTGGGAGTTTGGACTCACATCTCCCTCCCCCAATGCCCATGCTGTGTTCACTCCAATGTGTAATCCGTGGCTAATTTATGCCTTTGCAAAAGCCAGGAAGACTCACAGTAGAGATCTGCAAAGAAACCTTAACCCTTCTTCTTTCTTTCTTCAATCCTGCAGGAAACTATGCCCCAGACACCAATATTTTCCAGCATGCTTGGTTCCAGTTGTAGTGGGCAGGTGCAGCCAGACATGGGCGAGAGATGTGGAGATCCTGTTTACCAGGATGGGAATCTCATCTCTGGATCACTGGAGGCCCTGATAGAGCGGCTGGTGCCCACCATGGACTATTATCCTGATGTAAGTAGACATTTCAGAATTTGTATTCCTATGGCATCTAAACAGAGTCAGGATCCCAACACAGGTGGTATTAATTAATTTTCTTTAAAATTGCTTCATCTTAACCAAGATGATTAAACAGGTCTAATGATCTAATTGTTTTGTTGCAAGCAATGCGTCTTCTCTTCTCAAGAGCTGATGCCCAGCTGGGAGGGATCCTCTACCTTTTTGAACAGCAATATTTGCTAGTGAAATCAAGCCCTGCTGAACCCATCAGGCACTCTAAAAACCAATTAGCAGCAGAATTAGCAGAAGAAATTTTGATCCCGCTAAGCTACCTTTGCTCTAGTGCAACCAAGATTAGCTACTAACTGGATTCTGCCTGGGGGAAAGATATCAGCTGTGTGCTGAGCGCAGTTCAATTTTTTCTTCCTTATTTTGTGTTTTTTAGTTAGGTATGCTGAAAAGCAAAAAAACAGACTTTTAATTAAATGTTCTTTCTCAGCACATCTTAACTGGCCAGTTCTGCTAGAATTTAAGTTTCTGAACCTAGGAATGGTTTCGCAGCTATTTCGACATCCTTGCCACAATCCACTGAAATAACCATGTGTAACTGCCGGGTATGCAATAGGCATCCCAACCTAGGATATTATTCAGAGATTATTACATTACTTTAAATGATCCCCTCAGCCCCATAAGTGGAAGGTTTTAGTAAAGGAGGTTGCAGAAAAGCATAAAGATTGTATAGCACAAACTGTGTTTAAGCCCTGGGAAAATGCACAGCAGTGGTAGAGGAATCCAAACCCTTTAGCTACATTAAAATCACATTACTGTGGGCCATGACAGGAATGTCTTGTAGCAGGAGCCGTCCTGAGCTGGATCTGTACTTTATTTATTATTTTAACGTCACAATTTAAAAATGCACCATCCCTCACTACAAGAAGATTTTCATCTCCACATGTAGTTCCTTTGAACACACCACCAGTAGTCTTGTCCGAAACGTTAGGTTTGTTTTTACAAAAAAGGAATGTAGCAACTTTCCAATTCAAAAGCAGCCCCTAAAGCCTCTATTTTACCACGCATAGCGATAATTGCATTGCATTTGACAACAGACACACAGAGTACGTAATTCTTCATAAAGCCCAGCGGGTTAACCACCATTTGATGTTAATGCCTCCATTTGTTCCATTCTTTTATGAGTTTTTATTACACCATGTACAGCAGACACAGGTTTGTTCCTTCCTTCAAGACACTCAGTGTGATAAAGAAAGCAGCAGGTAGAGCTAGAAGAGAACATGAGGCTTCGTACACCAAGCAAGTAGCATTACACTGCTGCAGTTAAGCCTTGCAAGAATCCGTACTCCACCTGTTACATTGTACTATGGCACAGCTAGTAGCTGCTTGAGTTCCTTCCTGCAGCTCATTAAGTAGCTGCTAATGTAAGTCCCTTAGTGTAAGGGGCTGTCTATTTATAACACAGCTATTTTGAATCTTGCTCCCTATTGTAGATATTACCTTCGGGGTTCTAGCAATGATTTGTGGATCTTAGAAGTTACAGTGATTCTGTAATACACCAAGCATGCTAAGTGTATTACAAATACATAAATCCAGGTGCCCAGCATGAGGACCTTATGATCCTAATAAACAAGTGACAGGAGATGCAAAACCTGTCAAGCAGCCAAGTTCCTGGAAGTGAGATGCGAAAAGCCTGCCACAGCAGGAGGGTACATTCCCTTAGAGAGGTCAGATCTCTGACAGCAAATTGATCTTAGCACAAAGGGTTACATAATAAAACAAAACAGCTTGAACAGTGTAAAGAGTGGGCTGAGTACAAGTCATCCCAAATAACCCAGATTTGGATCTGGTTACAGGTTAAGACTTCAACCCACATCTATTTTTACTTTAAAAAGGAGTGGCCACAAAGGAACAGAATGACAGCCCATTTACTCTGTCCTCCTGGCTGTGATGCTTGCAAGGAAAGAACAAGCCCATTAGTCCCATTTCACTGGTAGCAGTTTTTGGATTGCCAGTTTGGCATTGCTCAGAGCAGTGGCTCTCAATCTTTCCAGATTCCTGTACCCCTTTCAGGACTCTGATTTGTCTCATGTACCCTCAAGTTACACCTCACTTAAGAACTACTTGCTTACAAAGTCAGACATAAAATACAAAGACATGTTCCAGCACTCTATTACTGAAAAACTGCTTTCATATTTTTTTTATAATTATATCACAAATCAATTATAATATAAATATTGTACTTATACTTCAGTGTATAGTATATATGGCAGTATAAACAAATCATTGTCTGTATGAAATTTTAGTTTGTACTGACTTCGCAACTGCTTTTTATGTAGCCTGTTGTAAAACTAGGCAAATATTTAGGTGAGTTGAGGTATCCCCTGGAAGACCTCTGCATACCCCTGATTAAGAACCACTGGCTTAAAGCAACAATCAATGATGTCAGTATAGATTTTCTGAGTTCAGCAGTGGCACATTTGTAAATCACTGAAAAGGAGCTGGTTCTCACCAAACCCTCAGAACTAACTTCCCCAAGCACATTGCTTGGAAAATACTCTACTTTGTGTCTATGTTATGCTAAAGATCCCAGTATCCTTCCCTAAACTGGATGGGGGGAAAAATACACTATTTTTCCATTCTGGTTTCAAGCAACACAAGACTTCTCTGTCATTTGGCAGAGCTGTAGATGGAGGTCAGCAGGACGGGGACGAGAGGCAAGATAAGGCTCTATGTTTGTGTGCTGCTCCTGCGAGGCTTGTTTGTGTACAGAAGCTTCTCTGGTGCATAGAAAAATGTGTGCTCATGAGACAACAGCGTTCTGGAGGTTAGGAATGGAATGTACTGGTCTGTAATCCTCATGCCCAAGCAGGAGAAAGTTTCAAGCAACTATTTCACAAATAAGAAGTTCCAGATCAAGCAGCAAGAGCACAAGGAAAATATTTTTCCTTTTTCCTTAAGAAGACATCAGTACATTCTTGGGCCACAAAGTAACAGTTGCCTCTTTAATCTTGCTCTCTCTCTTTGTCCTTTTTATAGTTTAGGATGTCTCTTAGCAACAACTTTAGGAACTAAAGAAATCTGCTTCCTTTTTTTCTTGTAAAGCACAAACCCCTTCTGTATCAGCTTAAGTTGTTTTAAAGTGCCGAGAGGAATTTTCCTCATCTTCTTCCAAATACCTGCCAGCATTGGGGCATAACTTTCAACCTCACCATTTAAGGAAGCATTTTTTAAATCATTCTTTGTCAAACCAGCTAACTACATCGCTGAATTTCCTGGTCCAAGCCATCTTAATCAAAAAAGAGGGAGCACCTATGGGTGTGTGTGTGTGTGTGTGTGTGTGTCTGCGTGTGTTAAATAAAGCTGGTTCAAAACAACAGCTTTTTCCCCTCCAGAGGCCTCCAAGTTAAATCCTGGTTTATGGCTCACACACAAACTAAAAAAAGATTAGGTGAGCTCATCTAAGCCCCCAGCACACTGGTTTTTCACCTTTTAGGGCAATCATGTCTGTTTAACAGACTGAGCGGTCTGATCCAACTGCCATTCAAGTCAATGGGAGTGGGATCACCTAGTAAGGGCTTTAAAGTTGAGGTACGCTTCACTGGTCAGAATCATGGTTTACACTGGTGTAGACCATCTCCACTGGATGTGTGAACTAGCACAGCTGTAACAATCACCAAAATCCCCCACATAGACAGGGCCTAAGACATTTGTACCAGATAGCGAGTGAGTGAGTATGTATGTACGTACGTACTGGGGGCAGGGAGGAAGACTCATTTCATTCATTCAACCTAGACTCAACACACAATGGAATAGGATGAGGTGGGCAGTGACCAGACCGTACCCTAGAGGCTCATTATTCAAAGAGAGAGAGAGAAGGGTCTTAATTCTGTTTTCACATACACCAGTTTTGCACTCTCGTTACTCAACTGGATTTCCTCCTGTTTTGCACTCGTGTAAATTACAGCAGAATCAGATCAAGAAGCCTGGACAAATGAAGCCAGATTCCTAGCTCGTGTACGCTGTCATCTCTCTACTGACATCAATGCAACTACTCCATTTTACACTTGTTGTGAATCTGATCCCAGTAAATACTGGGCAAAACCAATGCCATGGGGGATTTTGTTCCTATCAGGAAATAGGCAGCCCAAACTCTGGAGAAGGCCTGGATTGGCATGGTGTGGCTATTCCTAGTTAGAAATAGATATACATTGCCCGTGCTATTTCTGTCTGTACGAGTTCTGCACTTTTGTGAGCACTGTATTAACACAAACCACAAAAAACACCACAAGAGCCCTTATGATGTGGATTTAGTCCCAGCCTACAGCAGGACTTTAAAGAACTGGTATTCTGAGTATGGTTATCTCGGAGTCACTCTGGATAAACAGTATCCCACAGCACACAAACTTTCAGGAAGAGACCTAGACTAGAATTAGTGTGCAAGGCTAAAATATATCTTGCCACAAAGAATGTGGCCTAGCTTATCAGAGCGAAGGTCATTGATAGGACAGTGCAGCTTATATTTCAACTGCTTTCTACTAACCTAGTAAAGGCAGCTTTCCTGACAGTCTCAACAGTATTCCTTCCTCCCCTCGCAGAAAAGTGCAGTTGTGGAAAACCCAGGGGACTTGGAGAGCCAAACCTTTCACACCTCTTCTCTAGTAATTCACAGAATGGGAGGTGAGGGAGTGGAGCAAGGACTTGACCCGTTTGCAGAAGAAGAATTTATACACAGTCCAGTTACAAATGTAAGAGCTGCACCCAAGTGCTAAAGTCTCTCCTCAATTACACCAGGGCGTGCCCATTGCTTTAAGTCAGAGGGATCACGTTGTGAGTGCAGAATTTGCCTGTAAGGGGGAAAAACAACAGGAATAGAAGTGAACTATGCATGGCTTGTAACACACTACACGTGTTACTATTCTGAGTTGGCGCTCTGAAGTTTATTTCTCACATCCAGCACTGCTGTCTGTTGCATTTGCTAGGCTTGTACTGTATGGAACGTGAGAAGACAGATCTGAGACGTTGGCTGTAACTCTGTTGAGTCTCCTTTCCTATTTGTGGGACAAGGTTAGGGTTCATTCCAACTTCAAATTACCTCATAAATATCGAGCACCCACTGCCAAAGAATTATGCTTATAAACTTTCATCACAGATTGGCAGCAAAGTAATAACCATTTCCAGGCGCATGTGAAGGAATCATGTGCAACTTCCATAATTCATTGTAAATATAAGAAAAAAGTTCTTGAGCAAAATGCCAGACCAAGAATGGCCTGTAAACTATCCTGAACTGCAATATGTCAGAAATGTTATAACCGGCCTACTCTCACTCCAGGAAGAGTATCCAGTCACCTGAGCCTGATCACAGGACAGAGCTGCCCATGGGTATCAACAGAGCTTTTCTGTATTACAGCAGTTAAGCATCAGACCCCAAATCTCCAGATTTAGCCAGCTGTGTCTTCCTTACTTCCTTAGTCCATCCATAGTGGATACAGACCTTTAAAAGTTCATTCTGGGCCTACAGATATTACTGATACTAGTGAAACTCTCCATTCTAAGCACAGGAGCATCACAAAAACCAGATCTCTAGACCCAGAATGAACTATTAAAGCACACCCTTTGTAATTTAGCTCTGTTCCCCTTCCTCAAGAGGGGATAGAAGCAGTTCTGTAACTGATGTTATTCAGTCTACAATGCTCTCATTCCCAAGAAACAGTCATTTTCTGTTCAATTTTTTCATAAAAGCTTCCTTTTCTTTTTTGCTGCAGAGGGATTTGCTCTGCTAAAAATGTTATAACACTGTGCATAATGGACATCATGAAACTAAATGTCTGTATTAACAGCCTATTTGCCTGTAATTAGAGAGAAAAATCATCTTTTCTTTGAATTGATAAAGAGACCATCATGATTTAAAATGTGCGTGCTTTGAAGAAAATAGACAAGGTCATCTAATTGTCTAGTAGACAACTAATACAACAAAGGCCACATTTTTGACTAGCTGCCTTAAATAAACCTGTAAACCTGATGCAAAATTAACAAGAAACACTGCAAATGTGGTCATTTATGTGCTCAGGTTTAAGCAAGTTGAGAACAGTTTTCCAATTCCCACACAAAGTCAAGAATTCAAAGAGTAACAGTAAAGGCAACCTAGACTGTGCTGCTTAATAAGCTGGGAGATGTTATCAGTCCTCATGAGGCTACATTTGAAAGTGCCTGTAGAGAAGCCAAGTCACAAACGAAACTTGTGCATTAGGAGTTTAGAAAAACAAATGGGACAAATGTTACCCTGTGTCACTTGAACGTATATCCAGCTCAGATCAGTGGAGCTGCCTGTCTGAAACTCAGAACAGAATCTGACCCATGCTTAGCATTGATATAGTGCTATAAAAGTTCAAAGGGATCTGAATTGGGCCTCAAGGATGCGAAGAGTTTTACTGGCTTAAAACTGAAATATTGTCATATGAGTGCAAATTGAACCCAAGCCTGTAACACTGATTGTGGGAAAGAGCTTGGAAAGTTAAAACACACATGAAACAAAAACATTGCTGTGGTTTGGAACTAACTTGCAATAGGTTTTGGGCAGCCAAATAAAAACAATTGCTCTTAAAGAAACAAAGCAGCATAAATAGTGTTCAAAACGGGGTGTTAGCATCATTGGACAGATGTTGTTCGTCTTTTTGGTGAAGGACAACTACTTAGGCATATTAGTTTGGTATCTTGACGTGACAGATAGTTTGGGAATCAGAAAAAAAAATAGCTCTATTAACAGCTTCTGAAACATAGTGTATTTCTTCCTATTGTACCAGCAGAGCTAGGAAGGGGCATTGATCCCTGGGGAAGGTGATATGCAGAAAGCTTAACCTTGGGAAAGTTCCATCCGTTCTGGTCAAGTGTCTCACTTGTTCCCCCCACCCCCTCCCCACACCTTTCTTGCAGAGGACTTACATCTTCACTTTCCTACTGAGCTCCCGAGTCTTCATCCACCCACACGAGCTTCTGGCAAAAGTGGGGCAGATCTGCATTAAGCAGAAGCAGCAGCTTGAGATTGGGTCTGAGGCAGAAAAGGTAAATGAACAGTTTGTTTCTGTGTTGAACTAAGCTATTGTGCATTTTATTTTCCTTTCTTTTTTAAGCTAAAAGTGCATACAACATACTCTGACATGTATTTCACTAAAGACTTTCATGCTTAAGCCTCTTTCCCTGAAACACTTAATTCTTGGCCGATCATAGAACCTTGATATCCATTAAGCTCATTGGGCTGAGGCCCTTCTATCACTTGTGGCTTCTTTTTCCAGTGGGAGGTATTGAATATTAAAATACAATAGGCTTTTTAAACCCTTTGAAAAACTGTATATAGCACAGAAGTGCACTGTTCTGGGTCATAGACTTCAGTTTACCATTAGGCAAATTCTATAGTCCTTAACTCCTACTAGTCACCCACTGACTTCAGTTTCAATGAGCAGGTAACACTAGTGGATACTGGTGAGATGTAGCAAGCAAGCAGGTTGAGGTTCCAATGCGGATCCAGAAGTTTGACATCTTTTAATTTATCCCAACTCTCTCTATCTTCCCACCCCCCAACCCACCATGGCTATAACAGAAATCTCACAAGAACAAGCTTTTCTGGACCTCTGCTCCATTTTTTAAAAAAATTCCTAACTTCCCACCATTGTCAAGCTGGTTCTGTTCCGTCAGTGTTTCTTTAGCAGTAGGTGTTGACATAGTCAGTCAGTCAGAACTGTAGGAAACCAAACTTGATCCACAGAAAGGAACATGCCAAAGGGTTTCTACTCTTTGTCTGGCAGCAACCTAGCCCCAGACTGCATTCCTGAGCCACCAAATTTCACGACCACTACTCCCAAACCTGACCATCTTACTCCAGCTCCCCTAATCATTCTATGGTATACCAACATTGGGAGGTCTAGCTTAACCATTAGAGGAGTGAAGTTCTGGAACAGCCTTCCAAGGGGAGTAGTAGGGGCAAAAAGATCTAACTGGCTTCAAGACTGAGCTTGATAAGTTAATGGAGGGGATGGTATGATGAGATGTAGCTGATCTGTGACTGCTAGTAGCAAATATCCCCAATGGCCGATGACACACTAGAGCTTTGACTTACTTCAGAGAATTCTTTCCCAAGCGTCTGGCTGTTGGGTCTTGCTGAAATGCTCAGAGTTTAACTGATCATCATATTTTGGAGTCAGGAAGAAATTTTCACATTGGCAAAGACCCTGGGGGCAAGGGGTTCGACTTTCTTTGCAGCATGGGGCATGGGTCAGTTGCAGGTTTAAAGTAGTGTAAATGGTGAAGTCTCTGTAACTTTAAGTCTTGAAACCAGGGGCACTGGAACAAGGAAGGCCATGGGGCCATGGTCCCATCACTTTTTACCCGCTATAAGGATGAGTGACGGGGAGCGGTGGGGGGGCATTGGGGCAAGGGGCAGCACAGAGGCAGGACCATGGTTTGGGCACCAGTGCCAGCCCTCTGCATTTTTAGAAAGCTTCCATCGTTCCTGCTTTAAATCGTGATTTGAGGACTTCTAACTGAGCCAGAGGTTAGGGGCATATTACAGGTGTGAGTGGGTGAGGTTCTGTGGCCTGCAATGTGCAGGAGGTCAGACTAGATGATCATGATGGTCCCTTCTAGCCTTAAAGTCTATGAGAAAGGCTGCAGGCTGCTGCTGCTGCTGTTTTATGCAGGAAGTCAGTTAGACTCAAAGTGTAGCGGATATGATGCTTAAAATCCACTGGCACTTCCAGTTTTGCTCTCACTGGATGAATGTCTTCTCTTCGTATTTCAGGTTGAAACTGGGATGTACTGAGGGGCACAGAAATGGGGCTATAGAAATAGATATTTTCAAAGCTCTAAATGACTAGGTTCAGTTCAGGTTCTGGGCAATAGTCTGAGCCAACTCTTTTATAACAGGTCCCTGTTCAGCAAGGAACTTGGGCACATATATAACTAAGCATTTGAATAGTCCCATTGCTTAAGCACTTTGCTGAATCAGACCCTCAACAATTTAAGCCATCCCTATATACAAGAGTGAAATTCACTGCTATCGGTAATTAAGCTTTCAGAATTCACATATGGACTATTTAAGGTTTATGGATAATAAGAGCACAAGATGATGCTCTTCTTTGCAGATAGCAATGTAGTTCAGTGCATTCATAACAGAAGACACCAGCAGATAAGCACTAAGCCAAATGTATTGGTAACTTAAATGGCAATGTATGTTATACACGGAGTGGAAGTTGTTAGGTAATATAACCCATGCAATTTAGGCATTAAATGGGTATGCAAAACAAGTGTAACTTGTCTGAGATGATGTAGCAGGAAAATCAACTAGCAGGAAGGTGTAAAATAGAGCAGCTCACTTTCTGAACACCCACGCTCGCAGACCTGTTGATAAGTTGGAAATAGGCTTCAAGGAAAATCAGTTAACAGCAAGGTGTGAAAACAAAAGCTTGTGTATTTGGAAAGCTACTTTGCACCCTCCTGTAAGTTGCTTTTTTGCTATGGCCCCGACCCTTTCTTCCCCCTCAGTGTAAATTGCACTTGTTTTCCATGCCCAGTGAATACCAAATTAATGCAAGTTACACTACTGCACTTCTTCCAGCCCCAATGTAAATTTGACCTACAGACTTCCATCGGTATTACATCAAGGATGAATTTGGCCCATTAGCATTTGCAAATAATTTGCTCTATTTGGCTGCAAAGTAGGAATGTAAAAACTCATTCCATGTGCATCATAGAACTTCTAAACTGAAGTCACTGTATGCACACCCAATCATAACTCTTTTGGGTATCATTGGCCAAAATCCGTTCCACCAGCATCTACTAATTAAGTGCTATCGCAGCAGAAAATAGCTGGCACAAAAAGTTACAACAGATCTGATCACTTTCTGATTAGAGATTTGCATAAACAAATTATAAAATAAAGGGCTGGCTCACTTGTTGTCTGGGTAGCGTATGAGCTGAAACACTGGCAGGGGGCCAGGCTTTGAGATTATGCACCATGGTGCTTATCATTCCTACATTTTTGATGTCTCTACCTAGTAGCACAGAAAAAGGGAAAAGCATGTCAAGATGTAAGTGGTAGATTGAAAGGCAAAGACCCTGCTCTATCTTCAAGCCTGCTGGCTAATTTTAAAGAGCGACAGTCTGGTAGGTTTTAAGACACCAGGTGTAATATGTCAGTCACTTATTAACTCTGTCAGTAAAGAACAAACAAACAACTTTCCAATGAGATCTAGACAAGACCAAGAATGATTGACCCAGAGAAAGAGCAGCAGTACAATACTGCCTACAGATAAAATCAGCTGGTCAAACATATTGGTAAAAATATTGCCTCAAAGGACAGCTTTGGTTTTTAACTACCAGTTAACTGGGAAAATCACCCATTTCCATTATGGTCTGATTTTTTTTTTTTTAAATAAATGCAGTAATATCCAGAGTGACTAAAAGCCACAGGGACTAGAGGTCCATTGTAACAGGTGTTGTACGAGCATAGTAACAAAACAGTCTCCAGCCCTAAATAGCTTAACCAATCTAACTCATTTTAAAAATCCAAGATGATATTAAAATTTACACTGAAATGTTAGATTGTAGCTTGATTATGAAATAGATTTGATCTATCTAGCCACATATTTCATTCTAAAGACTGCTTTTTTAAAAGGAAATAAAAGGAGTAAATTCAGTGCTCAAGAAAGCAAGGAACTGATAATGGTGATACACTGAACATTCACTTTGCTTCAGATTTCAATCTTTGTCCTCCTATGGGACCTATCCAAAACCTATAGTTAGTAGAAATACCCCATTGACTTCAAAGGACTTTGGATCAAGCCCTTCATAGAGAAGATAAAAGTCAATAGCTAGACAGTACCAAGAAATTACTACCTGCTAGCTCCAAAAGGGGACCAAGATCTAGAGGTGGTGTTTTGTTATAGGGAAACAACTCTACAGTATTTATTGCCTCCTTGCTAGCATATTAACACAGCAGGTTAATATTTAGGAAAAAATGTGTGTTTCTATCTACTGCATATACGTAAAATATTTCAGTGTTGTAGCCATGTTGATCCTAGGATATTGGAGAGACAAGGTGCGTGAGGTAATACCTTTTATTGACCCACCTTCCGTTGGTGAAAGAGACAAGCTTTCAAGCTATACTGGACTCTAAGCCCGTCTCTTTCATCAACGGAAGTTGATCCACTAAAATATATTACCTCACCTACCTTGTCACTCTAAGATATTTCACTCATTTGATTGATACTATGGCCCAGTTCCTCATCTAGTGTAAATCAGCGCAGTTCTCCTGGAAGTTAGTTCACCAGCTGAGAAGGGGCCTTTGGCACTGGTCTACACTGGGGGAGGGGGGTAAAAAAAAAAAAAATCGATCTAAGTTACGCAACTTCAGCTATGTGAATAACATAGATCGACTTACCATGGTGTCTTCACCGCAGTGAGTCGACTGCTGCTGCTCCCCCGTCGACTCCACCTGCACCTCTTGCGGCAGTGGAGTACAGGAATTGACGAGAGAGCACTCGGGGGTCAATGTATCGCGTCTGGACTAGACACGATAAAATTGATCCTCGCTGGATTGATCGCTGCCTGCCAATCCGGCGGGTAGAGAAGACATACCCTTAGAGACATTTGCATTCTTCTTAAAGAAGACTGTGAATTTAATACTTAAACCCAGGACTGATAACAGTGCTGAACTGTGAGCCCAGTATACCATAGAAGCATCACAAGCTCTGCCAGTTGAACTGTGCTGATCACTAGCACCTCTGCTACTCTAGCCAAGTGACAAGGAGAGGGAATGTCACTCATCCCCCGTTGTGTGGTACAGGACTCTGAGTGTCAGGAGCTGGGCTGTTGGTAATGCTATGTTTGGAGCGTTATGTTTAATAAGCATGAACCACACATTAGTTAACACTCAAAAGAGAGACATGAGGACATCCAGAGAGAAAAAATGTTGCTACCATTCTATGCTCCAACAGAATATGATGGAATAAGAACTTTTCAGAGACAGACAGGAGAAATTATACATATTGCAGGGGATCCCCCCCCCCCATGGGCCACATGCAGGGTCAGATTTTCAAAAGGTATTTAGGTGTCTAACTCTCATTGATATCAGTTGGCATTAGGCATCTAAATACCTTTTAAAAATCTGACCCACAATGCTTAGCACAATAGGGTCTCGATCTCAATGGGATGGCTGTGCATTACCATAAAACGACTACTACTACGGATATTAAAAATACGGCAAATCTTATTGTCTCTCGAACAGGGACGTAAAGGGACAGGAACAGGGAATAAAGCTATCAAAAGAATAGGCAGGTACATTTCTTGTATGCTCAGTAAACACACATGCAAGTTGCTGCCTCCCACGGAATTACTAGCCCAAATTTTCTGATTTTTATCTGTTATCACAGATGTGTGCATCATCACAAACCCATCACACAGAACTGCGTTTTAGCAGCATGAACATGAAACAGGAATCTAGCATTTTTCTGGGCTGATGGTTTTCAGTGTTGCATTCAGAAGGAACATCTTGTTTTCATCAGGCAGTGAAAGCAACTGATAAGCTTTGTCACACTTGTATTCTTGCTGGGTTGCTTGTCTTGCATTAGATTCCTAGCTTTGAGCAGTGAGGAAAACAAATTCTGACAGCCTGTGGGAGGGAGTGCATGCATAATAGACAAACATACACACCAAAATAAATACATTATTCTAAATCTATGCAAATATGCAGCAGATCATTGTAGCTGTGAAAATGAATCTGAAAATTTTCCCCAAATTCAAAATCAAGAAGGTACAGTCAAGATAATCATCATTAAAATAAACCTCTCGGAAAAAACAGATAGTGGAGCTGTGTCTATTTACACCAGTTGAGGATCTGCCCCACCAACTCGCTACACTGCTTTACACCACTCAACACTTTTAACAGTGGACCAAATTAATTCATGCTGCACAGGGAGATATAAAATTGCATACCCCAGAGGCAAAAGGTGATTGAAATTGAAGGACAGGCAGTAATCCTGCTGCTGCCCTGCCTGATTATTTTACAGAGTGGGTGTGGGAGGAGCTTGAATTTACAGCAGGGGATCCACAGAAGCTACGCTGGTAGAGGTTACAGTAAGGATGAGCTGAATCAGTGCCCACCCAAATATTCAATTACACACTCACTTTTTTAGCTACCTGCCTCCAGCAAAGAGCACATCTGCCATTTTGCTAACTATCTCCTCTCCTAGTAGACTTTCCACTGCCCGGACTGTATGCCACAGTTTGTACCAAAAAAACTTGGACAGGATTAAATCCAGTCATTTGTAAAGCACCTCCCCCTTCCCACACACCTAAACATTTGGGTTTATGTAGGGACAATACATGTGTCATTCAGTGACAGAGCTGGGATGTAAATCATGCATTCTGGTAGCTGGAGTTTTCAGGGAGAGAAGGTAAAGGTCAGGGGCGGCTCTAGCCATTTCGCCGCCCCAAGCACGGCGGTACGCCGCGGGGGGCGCTCTGCCAGTTGCCGGTCCCACGGCTCTGGCGGGTCTCCCGCAGGCATGCCTGCGGATGCTTCATCGGAGCTGCAAGACCAGCAGACCCTCCGCAGGAACGCCTGCGGGAGGTCCATCCGAGCCGCCTGCTGCCCTCCCGGCAACTGGCAGCGCGCCCCCCGCGGCATGCCACCCCAAGCACGTGCTTGGCATGCTGAGGCCTGGAGCCACCCCGGTAAAGGTTTTAGTAAGGGCTGGACACAAAATTTGGTGGGGCGAGGAGGAAAACCTGGAGTTGCTACCCATTTCTCAAAAAGAGGTCTGCATTCAGAGAACTTCCTCCAGATGCTGCTTAGAGTACAAGGATGAGTTTTAGATGGGATTCCATCCATCTGTCCCCAGGAAGACCAACAGAATTCCAATGGATTAAAATGCAACAGCACACAGTTAACATTTCTGTATAAGCCAGTAGCACCCCCCACCCCGTACAATCCTTTTAGTGGCTCATTTCTGATGGGTCCAAACTCTGGATGGTTTTATTTTAAATTCAGAGCAGCCATTGTTAATTCTCCCATTGATTACATTTGAGTGAGCTGTTAGAAGTCATAAAAACAAGAGGCTTATTTAACAAAAGTGTCTTGGAGAGAGGGGATATTGCTCATCTCACTGAGCATGCTGTTAGGGGGAGGGAGGCGGGAATTCCAGTCAGGTTCTGACAAAACATCCTCTTTTCCAACCCATTTGTTTCATCTACTGACACTTGAACCTGCTAGCTGACTTGCTGTAAATTCCTGGAGGTGGGAGGGGGAAATCACAGAGGGAAGTACCCTAACCAGTGCTGAGAAGGAACTGCACTTTGCGTAGTGGAACTTTTTCAGTGACTCAGCTGGGAAGGTAAACAAAAGAGAAAACTTCCTCTTTATTTTCTTAGAACTAAGCTTCTTTTAGAAGCTAATGAGTCTCTTAACCAAAGTTAAAAATAAACAAGACTAAAATTAGAAAGTCTTCCTTCTCACAGTCAAAAGTCAAATTCCACCCTGATTTATGCCATGTGCCTCACTGATTTATGCTGATTGGGGAGGGGGGGGAAGTGGGGTGTACAGGATATACATAGGCAGAATTTGACCCTCCTAGGAAATACCAAACAAAATCATTTCCCAGTCTTAGGACTACCAAGCGGACCCTCTGTAATTCACTCCGTACTTGCTGTCTTCCTAGTTGTGCGCACCTTGACCATGGCCCATAATGCTGCCTGGTTTGTTAAATGGGGTTTGCCATGTCCTGTGCAATGAGGCAGTTGCTTGCCAAGAGTGCTGTTCAAGATGCTATGTCCTGTGCAGAATCAGTGAGAACATATCCACACTCTACTGAGGTTCTGCTGAAGTACTACCCTCAGTTTATTCTGTTTCATGGACAGTACACAACTGCCCATATAAAAAGAGTCATCTTCCCAATTAATTCAGCTTGGTTAAATTGCAGAGTGATCATTGACTGGTGGGGGGCGGCAGAGGAGGTGGTGTTTATTAAAACTCTCTCCAAACCCCTTATAACCACATCCCTTCTTTGAATTTACCAGTACAACCCTCTTCCACCATCAAAGCTGGATTAATTAGCATCCAAATCAGTTCCATATGATTGAACAGCCTCAGTGCATGACACTAGAGAATTCACTTGTCAGGTGACAGAGGTGCAGAGTTAACTCCTTTCTCTGAGGGCTTTTGGAGCAAGAGCCAACATTTTATTGTCAATGTCCCTTTTGATTTAGATGTAATGCAAAGTACATACAGCCTTTTTTGTAGCATTTATTTATTTGATTGGTTATTTCAACCAAAGCACAGTCTAGGGGTCCTGATGAAAAGAATTCTACAGAAGGAAGACATTCTTTAGGAGCACTTCATCGGAAAGATGCTTGGTTATGACACGGCAGCTGTGTATACATTTCAATTAAGACATTAAGGTATTGCTCTAGTCCTCAATTGGTGTAAGTCAGCCACATAACATTGACTTCAGTTGAACAAAACCATCATCTCCCTAGCTATTTATGACTAGCCTTAAAATATCTTCAAAGCTTTTGGTTTAGAAATAAAAGCTAACCAGTTTCAATGGCGCTGGGCTAATTTACATCAGCTGGGGAGCTCTCTCTGTGTGAAATCAACACAACTGAATACATATTTTAGTAAATTCACACACCTGCTACTGATTCAATTATTTTTGATTGTGGCTCAGGCTGTACACTTTCCTCCATCAAACATTCACTCACCTTCACAGCAATAAGAGGTCCACGGGTCAGTAATCAACCCATCTCTACTCCTCTCTAGGCAAAGCTAAAATCCTTTGCTGCCAAGATCATTCAGCTCCTGAAAGAATGGACAGAAACATTCCCCTATGACTTCCAGGATGAGAAATCCATGAAGGAGCTGAAGGAGATTGCTCACAGGATCACGCAATGTGATGAGGTAAGGTGGGAAATAACTTGTATTCCTAGGTTTCTCTTCCACGTATGGTTATCTTCATATTTTCTCCCCACCATTGCTGTACATCTCCTAACCAGGTTAGAATAGCAGCTGCTGAGCTGTCAGAGCAACCATTGGATATGGGCTAGGAGGTGAACTTAGGAAAAACTGGGTGTGTATTGCCAAGTCCCAGGGGGAGATGAGAGAGCACCTGCTGATGGTATAGGAGGTGAGAGGAGGAAGAAAGAAAGAGGATTGTACGGTAGAATACAATTCCAACACACAGTACAGTGTATTTTATGCATCCCCCTCAGTGCCTGATCCACATGGACTGTAACTTTCAAAAGAACCTTTAATGCTAGCTATAAAAGCATTTGTTTTAGTCCTCAATGCCTCTGGACCAATCCCCAATGAGAACTATGACAAGAGTTATAACAAGAGTACCACATAGCTCGGTAATACTAGCACCAAGAAAGAAAGATCTTTACTCTGACGTTTACCTTTTCAACACTGGTCTAGCTACAAATCTGAACTGCTGTGAGCTTTCATGTCTAGCAAGACAGGAGAAAACTTTTTCCAGAGTAACCTGCCAATTTGGTAGATCCAGAGTGGCTAAAACTAGCAATGGAGACTGCTATTGTGAAACAATTAGTAAACTCGCTTGACAAAGGAAGTCACTACAAAACTGGAGTCAGAAAGAGGGATGGGGAGGGGGGGGAGTATGAGGGGAAGACTATATTGAAGAAATTGAAGGTAAAAAAAAGTAAAATGAATAGATCATAAGAATTAAAGTGGAAAAAATGTTTTCCAATGTTTTGGATCCATTTAAAGACTAGCCTCCCTAGCTTTTTAGGACAAGAGGATTATATATGTGCATTGTTTGATTTAAGAGAAGCATGAAGAGGAACAGATTTGAAAGCATTGTAGAAGGCAGCAATAAGTTATTATACAATTAGCTTCTTCAGCTGTTGTCAAAAGGAAGTACGCCAGTTCATTGAGTCAGTGGTATTGTTTACCTGCATGCTACTAAGAAAATGTCAGTGTCCTAATAGGTGAAAAAGAGGTAAGATTACAATAGCCTCTCTGTTGTCTTTGTAAACAGGAAAAAAAAGTAGTTGGCAGGGATCCTGTCATAAAAAGGTGACACACTTTTAAACGTTTTCCACTTTGATATAGCAAAGTTCAGACTTTTAGCCATTGTGATAGGAGCATTTCAAATCTCTATTATTGGGAACAAGAGGACATGCTCTAGCTTTATATACAAGAATAAATTGCCAGTTGGGAGAAAAATCACTGGGTTTATGGAGTGGTTCAGCGCACCAGTTGCTGAGGTTTCATGTGATATCCGTTTATTATAGTATCGTAGCATTTATCCTTTTAAGAAGGCTACATGTCAAGTTCTCTGTCTGAGAAGGGTTAGGCTGTGTCTGACCCCTAGAAATGTAATTTGACACTAACAAATAGCCAATGGCTCCCAGCCTCACTGTTTGTCTCCTGTTCTTTTATGTTTGAATAAATTACCTAGCAGGGTGTAAAATAAAGTTACTGGGTTTTGTTTTGTTTAGTTTAGTTTTTAATTTTTCACCTTTTTCAGCTTCCCTGCTTTTCTGGATGTATAAGATATTAGGAGTGAATAGAAACAGATCTAAGGCAGTCATGCTAATGACTTGGAGACTCGAGGCCAGCATAACAGATTTTTATGGTGGAATGAGCAAATATTTAGACTGTATTCTTAGACTCAGATTTATAAATTCAAGGACCATGTGGACTGTAGGCAACTCATTAAGTTTTATCCCATTTCAATTGCTTTCTCCATAATCACACAAACCTCTAAACAACCCACCACCCTCACTTTCTCCTACATTTAAACTTTCTTCCTTTATCTTGCAAAATACATAATCCATTGCTAGGGGGCCATTCTCCCCTCATCTATGCAGGTGTAAATCAACTGTCAATGGATTTATGGTGTAAAACCCAATGTAACTCTGAGCAGAATCAGAACTCTTAAAGAAACTCCTGCAAACTTGTATTTTAGGCTTTCGCAGCATAATAGCAATAATAGCTCCAGCCAGCTGCTGCTGAGCAATAATCCTGTTGCCTCATCAGGATAAAGGTATGCTGCCTTCAGCTTCTTATTTGATTCCGCTTTGGAGCCAGATTATTGCCTTGTAAAGCAACGGTATGGCACTATTATTGCCTAATTATAGCATACTACAGACAAATTTTTGATAGCCATCGTCTCTTGCATCTGCTACATAGTTTTCAGTCATCACTGCACATTGGTGGTGTCCTTGAATAGTCACAGACCCATTCCACCCCACTTCAGTGCATCCAGTTGACTCTGGATGCAGAGAACATGACAGCAACAACATTAACTCTTAAAGCACCACCGTACTTCAAAGAAATTGATGCATGGGAACCAGGAGAGAGATCATAGGGAAAGAGGAAGGCACGGGAAAGCTGAGTAATTGCTTTGGCAACTGAAAGAGAGCTGTTGAAAGAAAAGTTGAGGAGGAGGGTGTGCAAGTGTTAATTTGCAAAGCTACATAGATATTTAGAGTACCCTGAGATGGGCTCATTTGCACATAAAAATCAGCTCTGATGATAGGATAGAAAATACCAGATGCTAAGCAGCCTTATTAACCAGTCAGAAATTCCTTGCTGATACAAATCCCATATTTGTACTCACAGTACAGAGTAAAGGTTCCTACTTATCAATGATTCTGTCATCTTACGCTTAGGAAAATGGAACCGTGAAGAAGATCATCAGCCAGATGACACAGAATCTACTGATGACCCTCTCTGCAAGGAGTCAGTACCAGGAGATAAAAGAGAAATTCAGGCAACCTGTTACTGATAAAGGAACCATCCTTAAAAACAAGCCTCAGTCGACCCAGAAGGACATACTGAGCATATGTTGTGACCCACTGATCTTGGCGCAGCAGCTAACTCATATTGAGCTGGTGAGATTTCGATTTTCACATTTTCACACTGCCTAAGCTCAGTCAGGATAATTAGAGCAAAGCTTGTAAGAGAGAGAGATATGAAGGCCACTCTGGTAATGTCTTAGGCCCCATTGGCATACCTTTCAGCTGGAGTCCTGTTTATGCTGGTCTTTGTACATTGACAATTCCTACTCCCCAATGCAGGAGAGGGTGAGCAACATTTACGCAGAGGATCTGATGCAGATTGTCAGTCACATGGATTCCCTGGATAACCACAAGGTGCGTGTGTGGGTAAGGAGTAAAGAGGCTCAGCAGTTCAAATGTCTGTATGCCAGATTCATGAAAGGCTAGGAGGTAGCAGAATTCTGTGGCAATTCAGCTACCACAGAATTAGCAAGTCTGGTTTAGCAGTATTGAAACTACCTGGGTTTCTGTTTCCAAGTGTTTCTACCATACTCAGGGACAAACATCATGATAGTCTTTTTCTTTGGTTTTACCAAAGAAAAGCTGAGTTACTCCTGCTGCTATAGCAGTTCATAAAAACATTCTGACTCTCTGACCTGGCCGTTCCCTCATGCTTCTTGAAACTCTGGGCTAGTTAAATCCTGATGCTGTTGATCAAGCATTACTAGTTCCTTGATGTAAATTAGTGTGTTCTCTAATGTTAACTTGAGCCAGCCATCCAGACACATGCTAACACATAAGCGGACTTCTAGGGAAAGAAAGAATAACTATTTAAATATTGAACAGGGAATACAGAGTTATTCACTCTTTTGAGAAAGGCTCTCATCTCTGCTGGGTGGATGCCAAACAGGTTTGTCCCATTGCACCTGAATTATAATTCAGAGGGTGGAACACAAACAGATCTTCTCTTAACCAGTAAAATGGCACAATCCAAAAGGACACCACTTGCTAAATGTCCAGCACTGGTTTTGCTGCTTCTAACTGTGGGTTCATGTTACTTTTTGCCCTTTGCTGGAGGAGCTACAGCTAAAGAGTGAAAGAAAAACAAAGAAACAGCTCCGCTTCGTATTTTATGGTGCTTTAACATTGGGATGTTCAGAAGTTTGGAAGACAAGATGCTAGAGATGGCAATTGCCCCTTCATTTCCCCCTTGGCCCTCAATGGCAAATCTGTTGTAAGAACAGGAACTAGGGAAATCTGCTGAGATATTAACATTATAGATGCTTTCTACAGATTAAGTAGAAATAATCAGAAGTTTTAATTGAAGCATCATTTCTAATAATCTAGTGGGGCATTCTTAAACTGACACTAATTTCACAAGCAACTTTTTTTTCTTAACTTTCTTCAGATAAGGTAATATGTTAAATGAGAGAGCGAGAATGAACACACACACAATTTCTTTTGAGGAAGATGGGTAAAGGGCAGGAAAATTTGGACACATTTGAACCATCTATAACCCTTGCCTTCTTCTCTCTCACAACCCACCTAAGCAGAAAAAAAATAAGTAGAAATATCTCCACCCTTCTGTGTGCTTATAACCCAGAGCTGTTCAGTGAGGTTACCTCATTACCAGATACCGGTTTACAGTTAACGTGTGATGACAGGATACATTTACAGTAATCTTTATTTGGGCTTAGTGGGGATTAATATATGGCCTTTTCTCTTTAGTGCCGAGGCGATGTTACCAAAACCTACACCTTGGAGGCCTATGACAACTGGTTCAACTGCCTCAGCATGCTGGTGGCTACAGAGATTTGTAGGGTAAGTACTGGGGGAATCTTCTTTCTATCAAGGAACCCTGCCTTTAAAGACAAACCACATCATTGTGATGTTATGCATAGGGACCCTGATCTTGCAGAAATTTAAGTAAATTCACCACCGTGTGCACCTGAGTAGTCCCACTTAAATCAATAGAACAACTCATGCATGAAGTTATGTACGTTCCAGTGTTTTTTAGGTTCAACGCCCCGTGATTTATATTTCTGCATAGCTTCCATATTTATGCTAGTTACACCCACTGAAGAGGAACTTCCATAAAATTTGATTTAACATAGCTTTTTTGTGTTTTCATAGCACGCTTGGCTATTCCCAAAGCTACCAGTAGTAAAACAAATGTTTTGCTGCATTGCAAATTCACTTTGTCCTTCTTCCATAGCATTATGCAATTAAGTCATTCTGCTTATTTTGGGATGACATTGAATGCCATGGGAATACCTTCTGCTGTTGTACACACAGGATTAAGGAGAAGAAACTGAGTGGGGAGTGGGAAGAGAGAGAGAGAGAGAGAGAGAGAGAGAATCCGTATAAACTAAATATCTTCTATAATGGGAAAATGCACAAAAACTGTACTGCCCCAGTCAATTTCTTTTTGTATACATATTCCTGTTGTGTCAAGTGTAAGAGCTCTCCTTTCACTTGATCACCACATCTGGAGTTCCAGGAGCATTTTGCCACTTTGAAATAAACACTTCAAAGTAGGAACACCAATAGCCCTGCAATTTAAGTGAGCATAGCTCCAGTGAAATCTGTGGGACACTGCTGAATTACACCAGCTGAGGATCAGTCCCTAAGTCTGTAGAGCTGCAAGGGCAATATCAATACTGGCATGTATCAGCTCTTCGAAATGAAAAATCTGCTCTGTGGGCAGTTCAGTCTCCACACCCACTCAGTCTGTGACCCTCTGCTGAGACTAGCTACAAAGATGCCAGTCGTGGCCTCTTTTGAAATCTCATTGGTTAATACTAGTCTCTAGAGAGAGATTGCTCCCACGGATACTCAATTACAAAAAAAACCTCTGAGATTGTCAGGCAGCACCAACACATTTATTAAAGCAACCAAAACAACATTCTTAGTCTCCATGCTGAAGATTGTGCCAACTTGTGACTACTGAAACATTTTCTTTTGTCATGAGACATCAGCAAAACAACAGTAAGATAACATAGCATATTCTGTTTAAAAATAGTTCCCGGCTGAAGATGAATGATGGAAGGGACACAGAGGACCACATGTGTATTAGCCAGGCCAGCCCTGCAGGTCAGAGTGCAGGAAAAAGAGTTTTAACAAAGGAATTTAAGCCAAAGGGATAAGAGTAATTTTAGTACTAATAGGCTTTGGATGCCAGCCATTGGTAAAGCACAACCAGCACGCGGCACTGCATCTGATGGGAAGGAAACCAAACATGCAATGCAGATAACTAGCCTCACCCATTAGCATCGTTGCAGTAAAGGAAAATTATTTATATTCTGTCATCATCCTCGAGTGTCATTAAGAAGTTTGGGTAAAATCTCCTTAGTGATAATGAAAAACACCTAAGGCTTGAGAAACACTGTCGCCCCTTCCCCTTTTCATTTCACCTTGGAATTAAGACCTACAGCTCCTCCAGGACACAAGTTTGGCATTCGTTTCTTTGAGGTTTGAACTGTTGGTTCATCTTTGGCATTCTGATGGCAGCTTCATTCTCTCACTCTCTCTCTTTCCCCCCTCCCTCCCTGGGACAAAGAAATTACTTAAGAGAATTTGGTTTGTTTGTATGCTATTCCCTAATCCTTTATCTCATATGTGAACAAAAAACTGCACTTCCCTCCCTCAACTGATAGAAGCCCCAAATCCAGTGGCTATTTTTTAATAAAAAAAAGAGAATCTTGCCAGAATACCCTTAAGGCTGCCTCATAAGACCTCATGTGGAGAGGGCCCAGAGAGACGCCAATTCCAAAAGGACATTCTGGAAGGTCACCAGTCAGGGCCGCCCAGAGGGTGGGGCAAGTGGGGCAATTTGCTCCAGGCCCCGTAGGGGCCCCGTGGCAGTCCAGCTCTTCAGCGGCATTTCAGCGGCAGGGGGCCCTTCAGCGCTGTCGAAGATGCGAAGTGACTGAAGGGCCCCCCCACCTCCAAAATGCCATCGAAGACCCAAACCACTGCTGGGTGAGTACAAGCACTACAGCTCCCCTGCTTTGCCCCAGGCCCCCGAATCCTCTGGGAGATGCTGTTACCAGTCACCGCCCCCCTTCACACACACCTTCCCTTTCATCTCAAAGGCATGTTCTTTGTTTCAGGTTGTGAAGAAAAAGCAGCGGACGAGAATAGTGGAATTTTTTATTGATGTGGCACGAGAGTGCTTCAACATCGGAAACTTCAACTCAATGATGGCCATTATCTGTGAGTATCTCCAGCATAGCTCCTGGCTTGTAGTCAAGACTGCCACAGTTGACAGCCTAAGCAACATGAGCACGGTCACATATTCTCCAGCTTCACTGACTCCATCTGTAGGCATACCCCCTGCTGTGGTATCATGCACCCGTGACAGATTAATGCACTAGGTGTTAGCTGGAAGTATCAGCTGTGAAGTGTCTTCCAGAGAATAAAATGCACAAGAATGTAAAAATGCAGCACTGACATTTAAAAAAAGTACACTCAAACTTTGTTTTAATCATCTTTCTCTCCCTTACATTTCAGCTGGCATGAACCTGAGTCCTGTAGCACGGCTAAAGAAAACCTGGTCCAAGGTCAAAACAGCGAAATTCGATGTTTTAGAGGTATATACAAGATTTACACCCTGTTTAATAAAAATCAGGTACTAATGCCTTAGGCATAGGTGTGGATGCATATAAGTTGGGGATGGTTGGCACTATTTCTCTTGACTTGAAGTCCTCTCCCTGCCATGGGAAAAAGATTGGTACAGATTTTCTTCTTTTTAATTCCCTACATATGACACTTTTCTAACAGTGGAATGAATTCTCAAAGATATTCCTAGGCACTTCCTTTAACAGTGACCATTTCTCTCACCTCTAGATCTAAATGGATGGTGTCTTTTTTACCCGGATCTCTAATTAAAGTACTCCATCTAGTGGAGATTGGGATCAAAAAATCTTCACTAAGAAACTTCCAAAACACAAGCAACAGACAGATAAAAATGTAGATTAAGCGTCTTTTAGGGAAGCACATTGTTCCCTTTAAATGTTCCCTAAGCCACCAAAAGGTGTTTATTAAATGTAATGTCAATCCAGTACCTTGCATCCAAAGCTTAGATCCAAACTACATACCTTGACTGGCCTGTCTTCAATGATTATGAATGGATCCGAAAAGAAAAAGAAAAGCAGATGTTACTCTTTGTTTATTTTTAGCAGTTGATCTAATTATACAATCATTGGATTAGATCATATCTATGAGAAACATAATAATAGTATTTTGGGGCGGGGGGTTATTTAAAACAGCATCACATGGACCCATCCAGCAACTTTTGTAATTACCGGACAGCCCTGCAGGGAGCAGCACAGAGATCTCAGACTGCCAACAGCAATCGGGAAAAAATTGTCATCCCCGTTTTCAACCTGTTCATTAAAGATATCTACTTTCTGCACAAGATGCACACAAACCGCTTGCCCAATGGACAGATAAACTTCAAGGTAGGTCTCTCCAATTATAGAAGTAGCATAATCAAATGCTATATATTAATTTTTAAATTCCCAAATTATTTGTAAATAGAGAATCCTTATAGTCCAGTATAAGTATGTCTCCTAAATTATTCAGCCTGCCTGTAATAAATACATGGAGGCAAATAGTTTTCCAGGGGGAGGACTGTGAACTTTAGATATCGAATTCCTATAAGCATAATACACTGGAAAGCATGAAGTGGATTAAGTACATCTAGATTACAGATTAAATACCACACACACACACACACCTAAACTGCAGAAATTTAAATTCAACTACGTTAACTGATCATTCCAATACAATTGAAAACACTAGTGATACCATATTTAAAAGCTGAATATAAAAGAATAAGCAAAATGCACAAGAAAATGTAGAAAGTATGCGATCAGGGGTGACTATAATCAACTGGCTCTGTTAACCAAAGTGACACATGAGACAGATCAAATTGAAAGAAGACAGGATTTCAGCAAAGAGGGACATGCTGGGTAGAACAGAATGTGATGAAACACTAGTATGAAGGATGCTAAAAAAAAAAAAAGGGAAAATCCTTCAACAACACTTAACAAGGGAGCTCGGATAATAAGAGGCTTGAAAAGTCGTGAAAGAGAAATTACAAGATCACACGTGGAGGTGGATAGAGGAATTTATAGAATAGTATTGAAAGTATACAAAAGATGATTTTAAAGAGCCAGTGTAGAAAAATTAAAAAAAGATAGCAGAAGTTGTGAAAACAAAAAAGTAATCTCCAAGCACAAAAGAAGCCATGCTGGATTATAAAAGGGAGATGCAGCAGAAAACAAATTAAACTTTGTTTCATTCTTCTGAAGGGAAAATGGAAGTTTATGACAAATGAGGTGTTTTTTCTAGAGTAGGACAAGAAAAGTATTTTGGCTGATAACGGTTGATTAGATTTGGCCCAGTGTCAACTAGAGATCCTGATTCAAGCAAGTTCACACTAAGGGCTTGTCTACAAAGAGCAGCACTGATCACTAGTAGGGTGCAATTTCTAAAGCACACCGACATGTTGTGCACTAATTGGCCCATGTAGACCCTACTAGCACAAACTAGAAGTTCCCTAGTGCTCATCAGTGTAGTGCTGTTTCAAACAAGGTCTACACAGGCTAGTTTAGTGTACACCACATTGGTTCGCTTTAGAAATCCCCCCTCATCTAATGGACATTGTTGCTTCATATAGGCTAGAACTAGGTTACTGAAGTTTCTCTCTTACTGAGTAATCTGACTACTGAAGATGGGTCATTCACTAGACCTGACATGGTTCCTCCTCAAATACCAAGAAAAGTACTGAACCACTAACAGAATGATCTTTAGAGGGTATTGGAAACACTGGGAAGTAACCAATAGGTTAGAAGTGTGGATGTTATGCCTAAAGTTGAAAACAAATCTAAGCGAAGTTGAGGATGTTGCACCATAGGTCTATCAAGCTTAGCTCCAGCAATGGAGCAAGCACTAGAAAAAACTGACTAGACAGAAAGAGGGGATCAAACTTTGAGTCACAAGGCACTGGAGAGACATAAAGAAACACAAATTCCTAAATCTAGAAAGCAGCGCATGTAAGTTTAGCTGTACGAATTCTGTGACGATCAGTAGGAGCTGCTATGCTGAATAATCACATGCTGCAGCCAAATGGTATTTAGCGGTGCTTCAAAAAAGCCAATAAATGTACTTAAAGAACACACAAGAGACACTTCCAGTAGTTGAACAATGACGACATAAGTTGGATACCCTATTTTCTTTTCCATGAGATACTCTTTCCCAAGTACATGTGGAGGACTAGTGAGGACACATTTGGAATTCTAAGCACATTTCTGGCTGACTGCTCAGGAACCAGATTGCTACAGAGGAAGAATTGTGAGAGACAGCCTGAACTATTTCAAGAACTTAAATAGAAAAGCTAACAACACTAGGTCTATATTCTTGCAGCAATAGGTGACATTAAGGCATTCAGAATCCTGAAAGGATTGAGGGTGGGTGGTGAAGGATAGTAGTTACAACGCTATTTTAACATCTGTCAAATGTCAGATCAGATTCCAGAGAACAGAAGCTAAGTAAAGGTCAGAGCCTATAGGAATTTCTCTTTATAGAGAATTGCTAGGTATATGGAAAAGATTACAATGGCCAAAAGTGGCAACTCTGGTAAATGGCACCAGGGGAGAACGCTGACTCTCTCAGAGCAGTGTACTAATGCAAACAAGGACTTGAACCAGGAGTTCCCATCTTGTCCTGCACTAATAAAGGATTAACAAGGAGTGTTAGATTGGGAGAAAAGTCAGAGTAGGGCGTGGAGTTCTCTCTAGAATGGTTGTCTTTAGAACCCCTACTCTAATGTCTAGAATTCCCACTCTGGACTATTTAAAAAACAAACACCTACAACATGTTTTCTAGCCCAAATTGATTCATTGCTATAGCCCAATGCACTCCTGTTAAGGAATCTGCTAATTCTCAAGTCCTCATTTCATCTGCACAGCAAACATGAAGAATACATCTTAACACCTAGGAATAGCAGTTACCATTCTCCTCCCTTGTCATTCAAATATCAAGTATCTCACATCAGTAATGTCCAATACACAATGCATCCAATAAGGAAATACAGAATTTATTTACAGTATAGACCTGGGACCCAATCCTGCTTCTACTTGAAGTCAATGAGAAAACTGCCATTGACCTCAACAGAAACAGTACTTCAGTCCATGGTTGCTGCCATTAGATTTTTTTTTTTTTTTTAAATCTACATGTGATTTACATAGCAGAATTTGGACCAGACTTGGATTCTCTCCCTGCATAATAATTGCAGATACATTCTGATATTCCGTATATACTCCTAAAAGCATGTTTGATTAAAAAAGAAACGAAACACCACATACACAACCACATTCATTCTAACAAATATGAGAAATGGTGCTCCTGGAAATATTTAGTGGAAAAAATAGCTGTTGATTACATAAATTATTAAATTGTTTGCATAGTTTAAATTTAAGGGATGCTTTACAAATGAACTAAGACCCTTTCTCTGAAGAGCTTATACTTAGGGCTGCTTTGAAAATTTTAGTACAATGGAAAGATCACACACACAAAGCAAGAAATGGGTCAACAGCTCGTGATTCCAGAGCAGAAAGAGGAAGGCTTGCTGGTGGACCGTGGGATATAAAGGAGGAGAGAAATATTTGTTGTTTGGCAAATGGTGACAGACTGTTCCAAGTCTAGGGGACCCCAGAAGAGCAGGTGTGAAGCTAGGAGTGAAAGAAGGTTAAAAGGAGCAGTAAGGAGACAGGATAGGGAGTGAGAAGGTGGAGTAGTGGAAAATGAGCAGAGTCATCAGCCAGAGCAAGATTAAGGGGCCTTGAACCTGAGGCCAAGGAGCCTGACTGAATTAGATAGGAAACCAAAGAAAATATTTATTTAATATTATGTTGTTTTTATTGCCTCATGCAGAAATTTTGGGAAATTTCAAGACTAATTCATGATTTCATAACATGGAAGCAAGTAGAGTGTCCTTTTGAGAAGGACAAGAAGATCCAGAGTTATCTACTCACGGCACCTATTTACAGTGAAGAAGGTAAAAGCTCTCAGTCTTTTATTTACATTTATAGTGGGTCTTTACTTCTATTGTTGCATAGGCATGAGAAGAGCACCGGAGAAGGAAAAATAAAGGAATGTGTAAGCAAAAAAAACAAAAAACAAAAAACAAAAAACAAAAAACACGCATTTCTACTTTTTTTTTAATCTTCCTGAACTGGCCCTCCAGATCACATTAGAAAAATGACATGGCAGTTTAGATAAGTTTGTATGACCACTGCCTACATTTTACTAATCTAGCACCTACCAACATCATTATTTCATTGATTATTTTAATGATTCTTTGAGAAACTGGACATATCCATTTTTGATCACTCTTATTTGTTTTCTTATCTAGCTCTGTTTATAGCATCCTTCGAAAGTGAAGGTCCAGAAAATCACATGGAAAAAGACAGCTGGAAGACACTCAGGTATAAAATCTTTTCAAAATCCTAGCCCCTTTCTGTATCCATAAACAATCTCTTTTGTAATGCACTCACTTCATGCACTCAGCATATACACAGCCAGACTTGCATGTTCCATGTATGGTGTAGATGGACACATAGCTTTGAAATTTCCCCTTTTCATTTGCATACAAGAGAAATAACTGATTTACTCAGCTGTGCACACCATGCATTGAAATTAAAATTTAGGTCCCAAGACTATTTATAAGTGATTTTCAACCTTTTTAAACATTTAGTTTTGACTCCACAATCCTAGTTGAAGAGACTCTGAATAGGCTGAGAGATGAAATAATAGGGTGTTATTTCTCAGAGTTAAGTATGGTTGCGATGATGGCTGGAGACATTGTGCCAGGGTAATGCAGAGGAATGCATAGTGCCACCAGGAACGCTTGGAGGAGCCTGCTCAAGAGCAGTAGTTGCTGCTTATGTACAGGAGGTGTAGCATGCACTAAACCCAGCACTATCCTCCAAGCACTAGCCAGTGTGTTGGGAAGAGAGTGTAGTATTTGCCTGAACCCACCCCTCCTTTGGGTACTGCAGCACTGCTGACAGTGCAAGAAGCTAAACTATGGCTGCCCTTTCTGGACAGATGCCCGTGGATGGTCAGGGCAGGGAGAGGACTCTTTCCATTGTCCACTACTCCATGGCGCTCACTATACTTGGGCTTTGAATGCTCAGATTCCTGTGAAAGCCCTACAATTGCATTGACATTAGACTGCACAGTCATCATTCACACACTTGCCATTCTGATCAGATAGGAGGAAAGATTTAGAGCCAGATTCTCAGCTGATGTAAATCAGCATCTCTATTGTCTTCAGTTGAGCTATCCCAGGTAAGACCAGTTTAGGATCTGGCCCTTAAAGAAAATTCTGACAATGAAAACAAGGAATCTGACACGACTTCATTACCTTGAACAAGAATGCCTCTTTCATTGTGGTAGGAAGAAGAATTGCTATAATACATGTGATTTTTTTTTTTTTTTCATTTCTAGGACAACTCTGCTTAATAGGGCCTGAGATTTTGGATCTGACCTGCAGATTCTAAAGCACACAGGAAGAACTTTGTTTTTAAATAGTGAATGTCTTGGATTGAGAAACAAGACCTCACTGGCTGAGGTCTGTTTTGTATATACAATACCTTTTATGAAATAAATGTGGTAAATATTTCACATGTCAACCTTAAGGCACTTAAAAATGAAGGATTTTGGTTTTTATTTTAAAAACACAAGGGCAGGGCCCTGTTTTCAGAGATGAAGTGTATCATGGGACATGGTATCCATGGTGAGGTCTTAGTCTAATGACATCCAAATCTTTATTTTTATTACTTCCACCTTAAAAAAACAAAACAAAAACACACACACACACCAAATACACCCAAAACACTGCACAGGTTCAACATTATTAGGTCCCAATCCTACAAACACTGACATATCTCCTTAACTTTAAGCAGATAAGGAGTTGAAGGGAAGGAATGAAGAGTCACATTCAAATCCCTGGGACAACTCACATGCTCAAGTCAAGGAGGTGCATCAGTGTCTGCAGGACCAGGGCCTTAGACATCTGCAGTGAGGCTGTTCCTCTCTTACATTGGAGAATAGTGCCTTACAAGGTACTGAAATTGTCCAGTGTACCTTCTATGATTCTGGGCTGGAAGCAAGCAAAATAAAAATATGGATGTCTAAAAACCAGCTATAACGTACTTTGTAAATAAACGGGAAGATATGGCACATGAACTAGAGTATGCCTGCCTACAACAGTGAAGGTGCAGCAAAACATATTTTTGTTACATGCTTTGAAGAGAAGAAACAGGACAACTGCTAGATTTTTTTTTAAAAGTATTAACACTTTGGGAACTATCCTTTGAGTTTTGGGTGCAGAATATTTTTCATTTTCTTTATCAGGGATTTATTTTAAAAAGAAAAGAGTGTCTAATCTAGATAATCTCAACAAAATGAATGTAATATGTCTTTTGGAAAATAAGTTTTAAAATGAGAGGGGGAGGGAGGACATGAACTGGGACATCAAATTTGAAGCTTAAAGGAGAGAGACATGCCATTTCCATTCAATTTGGGCATCTCATTCCCTAGGTCCCTTTGAAAATGCTAGCCTGAATTGACAGACAACCAATTAAGACTAAGAATCTATGGCATCTGATTATTCTGGCATATATTCAAGCTATCATTGGAGGCCTCAGCCAAAGCCCATTGAAGTTAATGTTAAGTTAAAAACATACACTGGCACCGAATCAGGCCTTTAAACCCCAAATCAGGGTCCTAATTAGGGATGATCTATAAACTAATGATGCTTCCAATTTCTCCTTTTAACTGTTCTTGATTTTGGATAATTTGACTATGATAACCAGTGTGTCTGACCAGCTCATATTACACTTCAGGCTATCCATTTTCAGAACAAATTTGATCATCCTCCCCATTCCCATGATGTCTGAACCAGGAGGGAGACCAAAAAAATCAGCCTCCAATTTTGTTTAATGAACCTATTGTTACCCAGGACTGTCAGTTCTCCTTCCCAACACTTGTTCTCTTAGGGGCTGAGGATTGGATATTTATCTAGATAATGAGAACCTCCAGACGGTTACATTAGAAAGGATTGTTTCAATGCCATCAAGAGCTTGGAAGGGATACAAACTCTCGTATGTCAGGGCATTAACCAATCTCTAACTGAGGGGGTTGGGAAAAAGCTTGGCCTATGAGCAAGTTAGTGCTGTACACTCCTGTAGATGGGCAGGTACCTTCCTCTGATGTATCTTGTGCTGACCTCTGTTGGAGACAGAATGCTTGACTAGCTGGACCACAGGTCAGGGCTGTTAAAGCAATTTTTCTGTTCCCAATCCTGCAAATGCTTCCTACTGAATGCTTACAACCTTAAGTAGTCCCACTTGCATTTACCCACAGTAAGCGTTTGCAGCGTTAAGCCCTTAATATGTTTCCAACGAGAGCTTTTTTCCCTAGATATTTGTTTTTATGAAAAGTAAATACACCAGGTGGGGAGGGGAGGCTGCAAGGGAAGGAATGGACCTTTTGCTGTTCTCATAGCACTGAGATCAAAGAGCAACAAACAAAAGTTGAATAGTTGCTATTAAACAAACAAATCTGATTAAAGTGGAAGGAGGAAGTACAAAGCTAGCTGTGAACACCAACGGCCCAGAGAAAGCAAGATGATAGCTCGGTTTCTTGTGATCTGCTGCTATTTTTCCTGTGCTGAAGTACTGATTTTCAGCCCTGGGGTAGAGTAAGAATATTTATACTGTATTATTACAGTGTTTTGCACTTTCAGAGAAGTTCTAGCTAGTGATATAGTCAGACACTATAAAAAGGGATTGTATATCAGCTTTGTTTATGTAACTGAACTTTAAAAAGGGATGCTTAAAATTTAAGAAAGTATATATTTGAAATGCAGTTTTAGAACACTTTCTGTATATGTATTAAAAAAAGCTTTTACATGAATGTGCACTTCACTGGTCTATCAGTCCTAGTATATACTTGAAATCAGTGCAGTGTCTACATGGGTTTGGTTTTCATTTTTTTCCTCCTTCAGTCTGATACATTCCTTAAATACTGTGTTCTGCTATTCTGAGCTGCATTGCTACATATAAAGCTGTACCATAAAGCAGGATATTCTGTGTTTGACTGGATGTGCTTGCATTAATAAAAACCAAGTTGCTTCAACCAGGCTAAACTTTATCTGTGGTTATTTTTCTCTTGCAATCTGATGAAGTTGCAACCGAGGGCTGAATGAGGTGATCCAACATTGGCAGGTAATGTAGCTTTTTGTGAATCGGCTGGCTGACTGACTGAAATTTCAGCCGGGCTTATATATATCTGATCTTACCTTATGCTTCCCTGAAGAGTTCAATATATATTCAAGGAAAATCTACTGCAGCATTAAGCTCAGAGCATGTTTTTTCCACATACATTGAACTATATATTCAAATATACCTATAAATAATAGCATACTGCTGCTCCAACATAAGCAGGAAGATAGGCACTTTAGCTGCCTAAAACACTTCACATAACCTGAAGGTGAAGTTCCAGAGTGTCTACTCTCACCCATATCCTTTATCTTGTTTATACAGCAGCCATAAAAGATGTACACTAGCTTCAGCACACTAGAAAGTTTCTCTCACGGAGGAATCCTGGCACTTGAATAATTCTTAGATATTGCTTTCCAGCAATAGAATAGAATCATAAGACTGGAAGAGACCTCAAGGGGTCATCTATTCCAGGCCCCTGCACTCATGGCAGGACTAAGTATTATCTAGACCATCCATTACAGGTGTTTTACCTGCTCTTCGAAATCTCCAACAATGGAGATTCCACAACCTCCCTAGGCAATTTATTCCAGTGCCTAACCACCCTGACTGCGGCACTAGAAGTTTTTCTTAATGTCCAACAAAAACTGCCCTTGCTGCAATTTAAGCCCATTGCTTCTTGTCCTATCCTCAGAGGTTCAGGAGAATAATTTTTCTTCCTCCTTGTAACAATCTTATGTGCTTGAAAAGTTATGTGCCCCCTCAGACTTCTTTCTTCAGAGTAAACAAACCCATTTTTTGCAATCTTCCCTCATAGGTCATGTTTTCTAGATGTTTAATCATTTTGTTGCTCTTTTCTGGACTTTCTCCAATTTGTCCACATCTTTCCTGAAACATGGCACCCAGAACTGGACACAGTGCTCCAGTTCAGACCTAATCAGCACAGACTAGAGTGGAAGAACTACTACTCATCTCGTGCTTACAACACTCCTGCTACTACATCCCAGAATGATGTTCGCGGTTTGTTTGTTTTTTTAAACATAGTGTTACACTGTTGACTCATATTTAGCTTGTGATCCACTATGACCCCCCAATCCCTTTCCGCAGTACTCCTTCCTAGGCAGTCATTTCCCATTTTATATGTGTGCAACTGATTGTTCCTTCCTAAGTGGAGTACTTTACATGTGTCCTTATTGAATTTCATCCTAGTTACTTCTCCAGTTTGTCCAGACCATTGTGGATTTTAATCCTGTCCTCCAAAGAACTTGCAACTCCTCCCATCTTGATATCATCCACAAACTTTATAAGTGTACTCTTTATGCCATTAGCTAAATCATTGAGGAAGATATTGAACAGAACTGGACCCACAACTGATCCCTGCAGGACCCTACTCGTTATGCCCTTCCAGCTTGACTGTGAACCACTGATAACTACTCCCTGGGGATGGTTTCCAACCAATTGTGCACCCACCTTGTAGTAGCTCCAGCCAGGTTGCATTTCCCTCATTTATTTATGAGAAGGTCATGCAAGACGGTATCAAAAGCCTTACTAAATTCAAGATATACCACATCTACCACTCCTCCCATCCACAAGGCTTGTTATCCTTTGTCAAAGAAAGCTATTAGGTTGGTTTGACACTACTTGTTCTTGACAAATCCATACAATTACTTATCACCTTATCTTCTTCTAGGTGTTTGTAAACTGATTGTTTAATTATATGCTCCATTATCTTTCTGGATACTGAAGTTAAGCTGACTGGTCTGTAATTCCCCAACTTGTCCTTATTTCCCTTTTTTCTAGATTAGAAAAGGGCAAATATATTTCCAGTCCTCAGGAATTTCTCCAGTCTTCCATGACTTTTCAAAGATAATTGCTAATGGCTCAGCTATCTCCTCAGTCAGCTCCTTGTGTGTTTTACAATGTATTTCACCAGGCCCTTGTGAGTTGAAGACATCTAACACATCTAAGGAATTTTTAACTTGTTCTTTCCCTATTTTAGCCTCTGATCCTACTTCATTTTCACTAATATTCACCACGTTAGATGTTCAATTGCTATTAACATTTTTGGTGAAAACCAAAACAAAAAAGAGTCATTAAGCATTTCTGCCATTTCCACATTTTCTGTTATTGTTTCCCGCCACCCATGTTGAGTAACATGCCTACCTTATCCTTGATCTTCCTCTTGCTTCCAATGAATTTGTTCAGTGTTTTCTTGTTACCCAGAGACTATTGCCAAAGCACTCTATTTTACAGTGCCCTATTTTACAGGTAGGGAAAATGAGATAGAAAGAAGTGACCTGCCCACGGTCACGCAACACATCAAGCAAGTGAATCCAAGTCTCCTAGATTGCAGGCGCATGCCCTATCCATACTGGCTCATTATCCAAGCACACAAGCCAGTTACCAGTGTCATAACCCCACAAATCCATCCTTGAAAAGAGACCTGATCAACTGATGGGGTTGATTTGTGGCAGTCTCAAATACTCAGAGTGGATTGTATTAGCAACCAAACATTCATAATGGACTTGCAGAGCAGAGCAATACAGCTTTCATCACAAACAGTTCCCATTATAGCTTGTTGGAGAAGGTGAGGTTTACCAGAAACAACAACAGGAACCAACTGGCAAGTGTTATCCTGATGGTCAGTTCATCCTCACAAATGAACATGCATATTACATACTGGGAGAATCACTTCTAATCATGCTCCCATCCAGTCATTAACATTAAATTTACTATTTTACTCAACACAAGCATGGGCATAAACAATAGAATTGCTTTCCAGACACTTACTTCCATTGAACACAATGTGACTATGTCAAGCAATAATGCAATGCCAGTAAGATGTTTTTGAACAATACAAGTAAGATTGTTGATCTATCAAATTAAATCTCTGAGGAGTAAAATTTTCAAGCAAACAACCCCGAACAGCAAAATTCACTTTGCTAGTCAACTAACCCAACTGATATTTATGGCCTCTTCAGGGGGATCGATTATTGTTTAGAATTGACCAAGAGACAGATGTTTCCTTTCAGTAATCTGAAATACAGCTGAGCTACTCCATTTTTTCCGGATTGCCTGTTCTCGCTCTGCCCAAATAATCAGAAAAGCCTGTGCACAGAGGTTAGAAACCTACTGTTGCTAGGGGCTGCAAAGAGCCATAAAACAGGACTGTGTGGACAGCAAGATAATCACTCTCATAAAATTAAATTGCAGAAATAGTTAATCTGAAACCATTAGTGCAGGCTATCTAGGAAGAATTTCTAGCTCAGTAAGCAGCCAGACTAACAATGGCTGTTTTCAAATTCTTCCTCCCACACGCATCACTGCAAAGGTAGAGATAACTGGCTATGCCTTGAGATTTCTGCATAGCTCAATAGACCTCCTATACTGCTGCCCTTGCGTCCATCTTGTCTCGCTATAATGGGCATGAGTGAGTGAGTGAGTGACTGCTGCCCTGTACTGACAATGCATCATATTTGGAAAAGCAATTCTCAAAACTTTCCAAGTTGAAAGCCTCTTCTCGACACTTCATTCGCACAGCTATTCAGAGATGGGCCTAGAGGCTCAGAACAGTTAGAAATAAAATTTCTGGGTACTTTTCTGAAAAGGATTTTTAGTAATTTTGAGGGCACTGTTAGAAACCTAATTATGTCTGTGGGATGATTCAGATCCGTTAAAGGAAAGAAACCTGTCTAAATTCAGCAAAAAGAACAGGAGTATTTGTGGCACCTTAGAGACTAACAAATTTATTTGGGCATAAACTTTCGTGGAATATGAAGTGGGTTTTAGCCCATGAAAGCTTATGCCCAAATAAATTTGTTAGTCTCTAAGGTGCCACAAGGATTCCTCATTCTTTTTGCTGACACAGACTAACACGGCTGCTACTCTGAAACCTGTCTAAATTCAGTGTAAGCATTTCTAATGGCAGTGGTACCTCCGCACCAGATTTGTTTTCTCACCATGGCTTACTGCAGTGCAACATACTCTGCTCTCAAGTATCTTTTCATAAGAACAGGAAACGTGAATTACAATTAATATACAAATTGCAGTTAGTTCTTTTGTGCCCTATTCAAAAGATTGTGAATTTCTTCCTTATCCAAAGCTAGAGAAACATCCTATATTTGACATGCATTTCAGATTTCTAAACACTAAACCAATGGAAATATTTGTGTGTCTGATCTATCGAGATGTTCTTAAGATGCATATCAGATATTTAATGAAAAATCTGTTCCTTACTTGTGTTACTAACATCAAAAAACCAAAATCACAATTCTATACACTTTAAAATTTTGTAAAAAATCTTTCACAAGACAAATCTATGGAGATCTGAAACTACTTAATGGGGTCCAATCAAAACGTGTTTTTTCTCCATCATTTACTGGCAAATTAAGAGAAATCCTGTCATGATTCTACAACACTACTGAATCTGAAGGAAATATTCCAGCATTAAAATACAATAGATCCAAATTCAAACCAAAACTCTGGATCCAAACAACTCCTACCTTTTTTTGACAAGGAAGAAGAGGTGAGATTTGAACTCAGATATAGTCTTCACAAGGAGGCCCCAATATTTCTAAATTGGCCTAGATCAAGATACCCCTGGAACTTTGGGTTATTTGCTATTCAGATATTAATCTTGATTTTTATTTAGGGTTAGAATTTTTTATTAAATGTGTCAGATTTATCAGTGGTCTTACATTAGGATCCTGTTACGCATCATGAGCCTTTTCAGGTAACCACTTAAGTGGATGCTGGAAGTCAGTGAGATGTATGCATGTTCTGAATCTGTGTCTGGTATTGAAAAAAAAACTGGAAAGCAGTAGGAGTAAGGGTAAACTCAGATGAATCTTATTATCCACCCACAGCCAAAAGATGATCAGTTTGTATCTACTTTTGTTAGTATTCGTGAGTATTTAAAGAACATAGTAACTCATGAGGAGAATCCACTTGTGTTTCCTTAATAATGTTTCAAGTATTCTCCCAGAAAGGAGAAAAATCCTACAAATGGCCTCATCAGATTCCAGAAAAGCCTCTCGCCATAAACTGCTGTCCCTGCACACTTGTAGGACAGTTGAAAACTGGAAAGAATTTGCTACAATGTATCACCCATGAACATTGAAACTTACATGGAATGCAGTTTAGCCCAATTAACTCTTTTCTTATTAAATTCACAAACTATAAAAAGCACACGTCTAAGAACTGCAATGAATATTGTTGAATTCTCCTCCCCTGGAAGTTTCAAAAAATGGACAGAGTCCCCTCACATGGGGCTAATACATAGAACAGGAGTTGTACAGGAAGTGTCTACTCCCATTACATTGAATTTTTTATACCATGGTGTCATAAACAGATAGCTAAGGGTTAATGTCTCTTTCGCCTGTAAAGGGTTAACAAACAACACCTGACCAGAGGACCAATCAGGAAACAAAATACTTTGAAATCTCAAGGGAGGGAAGTTTGTGGTGTGGGTCCTTTGTTCTGTGTCAGTTGCTCTCTAGACTCTGACGGTGATCACACTATCTCCAGGCTCTCTAATCTTCTGTTTCCAAGTACAGACAGAAAAACAATATAGGTTTTTACATTGTTTTCTGTACTTGCAAGTGTGTAGTTTGCTGGAAATATTTAAATTGTATTTTCTGAATAAGGCTGTTTATTCATTTTTTTTAAACGCTAACAGACCCTGTAATATTTTCATCTTGATTACAGAGACAATTTTTATGTCTTTTCTTTCTTTTTATTAAAAGCTTTCTTTTTAAGACCTGTTTGATTTTTTTCCTAGTTGAGGCTCAAGGGGATTGAGTCTGTACCACCAGGGAATTGGTGGGGGGAGAAGGGGGAGATAAAATTCCTCTTTGTTTTAGATTCACTGGAGCGGAATCTGTTTTGCCTCTGGGTGAGGGAAAAGGGGGAGAGAAACCTGATCTCTCTGTGTTGTGTTTCAAGGCACTGAAACACGGTAATCTCTCCTAGTGTCCCCAGGGCAGGGAAAAATCTGGGAGGAAGAGAGGAGGGGAAGGGAATGATTTATTCCCCTTGATTGTGAGACTCAGGGAATCTGAGTCTTGGGATCCCCGGGGAAGGTTTTGGGGAGACCGGAGCTAATCAGGGGCTCCACCCAAAGTCCTGATCGGTGGCACCATATCAGATCTAAGCTGGTAATTAAGCTTAGAGGTTTCATGCAGGTACCCAAATTTTGGACGCTAAGGTTCAGATTTGGGAATTATACCTTATGACACATGGTTTTTTAAACAAAGAATTATAAATGATTAAGGAGAGGCACCACTTTCTCTGCTTGACAAGCACTGTAGTCCCTAGGTCTTTTATCTCCTCTTGGAACAAACCCATGACTTAGACCAGGCGTAGTCAATCATTTTTTGTCAAGGTCCAAATTTCTTGATCAAGGTATAGTAAAGGTCCAGACTCCAGAAAAATATAATAGTAAAAAAGATGATACTAAAGTAAATAAAAAGATTTCTGGGTCTATTCAAAAGCATTGGGTGGTCCAGGTTTGGTCCACGGTCTGCCTATTGACTACCCATTGACTTAGGCTACGTAATATATTCATATCTCGCTAGAAAATCATGAACCAGGTCTGAGTTTGGGGTGGGAGGCAAACTTGGGCATTCCACAGGTTTTCCACTGGACAACAGATCATTTTTTGCAGTGGAAAATGGAAGGATTTTTCACTCAGACTGTTCTATTTCAGAAAATGTTCTGACATATGCCTTGTCTATAGCTTCTACAATTTAAGGCTTAGCCCTAAATTTCCTGGCTTTTATCAGTTTCTCCAGACATTGTTTTCATGTGCATTTCCAGAAATTCTTCAATGCCCTGTTTTCATTTGCATAGTTCTCTGTGCTAATAGAACAAGTATTCAGCCAAGCTTTAAACTGCATATTAGTTCTCCTTAAAATATGCATCATTCCCTCACAGTAGCTCATTAAGCACAGTAAAATCCATATTTGCCAGACAGATGGTAACATTCCTTTGGAATCGTTCTATTCTGTCCTGCCAATGCACTTACCATGCTCAGATTGATCCAAGCAATAAAAATCCTTACAAGGGAAATGTGTTGCTAGTCTCAGACTAGTGCCCAGCATATTACAAAAACTATCCCCACAGTTAGTACCTTGTTAGCAGTGAAGGACTGAAGTGGGAGAGAGAGTGAGCTGCAGAGGTACAATTCTTACTGCTCAAATGTCTGGTCCTAAGCCCATTGAAACTGATTTCAATGGGCTTTGGATCAGATCTCAGAAGAGTTTCCTTCTAGCCGTACCAGCAGCATTAAGTACCAATACACTAGCTGGACCATAGAGACTGAGAAAAAAAGTAAGCACATTTGAACTTATTCAAAATTTCATAGCTAAGACTTGGAAGCACATGAAGGAAGCAGGGGACGTTTACAGTGTCCCTGCTGCAACTGTTCTGCAATCAGGGCACCACAAGGGGACAGGCCCCCAGACCCAACACATTCAATAAAATTTTGGCCCCTGGCTGGTAGTACTGCTGTGATCTACTTTGCCTCAGTCTTTAATGAGGCTAATGAGGAGCTGAGGGATAATGGTAGGATGACAAATAGGAATGAGGATGTGGAGGTAGATATTACCACATCCGAGG
>NC_133783.1:8023579-8062461 GCF_003597395.2 Chelonoidis abingdonii | reverse complement strand
TCTGAGTTACTACTGAGAATTCTTTCCTAGGTGTCTGGCTGGTGAGTCTTGCCCACATGCTCAGGGTTTAGCTGATCACCATATTTGGGGTCAGGAAGGAATTTTCCTCCAGGGCAGATTGGCAGAGGCTCTGGACAGTGGGTGGGGCGCCTTCCTTTGCAGCCTTGGGCCTACGTCACTTGCTGGAAGGTTCTCTGCACCCTGAAGTCTTTAAACCATGATTTGAGGACTTCAGTGGCTCAGAAGCAGGTTTGATATAGGAGTGGGTGGGTGAGATTCTGTGGCCAGCATTGTGCAGGAGGTCAGACTAGATGATCATAATGGTCCCTTCTGACCTTAAAATCTATGATTCTATGATCTCAGAGGAATCCTGATGCCAAGCTGGTGAGTCTCCTCCCCCTGCCCATAGAGAAGGGCAACGGTTGAGGAGCAAACTGCTTCTGCTGCCTATTGGCAGGGGCAGCACTGTCTCTCCAGAGCTCCCTACACACTGCTGAAGACTCAGAGCTGGCTCTCGGGATGCCGTGCGGCAGGAGGGATGCTGAGGAGCTGGCTTTGAAATGCCTTATGGTAGGGAGATACTGCCAGTCACGGGGAGAAGGCAGCGATGGCATGGAGAACTGCATTGCCACTGCCAGAACTTATTTACTGTGCAGGTCCCACCCAGGAGCTGAAACTCTACTGCTGGAGCCGATACTGTTTGGTACAATTTTGGGAAATATTTGGCATATTTTTTAGATTTCACCCAATTCCTCCCTGCTAGAGATCCCCAAGTGGTGACACTGTCTGTGATAGAAGACTCCAGTCCCAGCAGTTAAAGGGTTTTCATGAACACCAAACCCAGTAAAGCTTTGGTGAAGGCAGTAGGTGCATCTATTCACCACACACGAAACCTTCAGGTTTGTACCTAAATCCAAGACAGCCCAGATGTATTTAGCTGTAAAACATCATGGAAAGAACTGAAGCCATTTTTGAGTGTAAAGCGCACAACGAAAACCACGCTGGTGGGTCTGTCTTTTTAAACCCTTTGTCACTGACACAGCCAGAGACATATTGTGGTTAAATCATAGGGAGGTGAAAGGAAAAAAGAAGCCCCATTTGGAAGAGGATCTGTACACCTTGAACATTGTGGTTGCGTTTTGTTGGTCTGTTTTTTAATAGCTAGGCTGCAAAACCACAGAAATGGAGGGAGGCTATTGTCCATTTTTAATGGAAGTGAATTTGGTGACAAACAACACTGTCTGGCACAGGCTATACAGTCTTTCTAAACAGTGAGAACATGCTTCATTTCTGCACTGTGAACATCCACCATTAGCTTAGTCCAAGCAGGAGATACCAGCTGAGAAGTGCTTTTGTGATAAGAATAAATCACTATTCATTGGTAACATACATGTTAGTAGCCAGGATTTAACTTTGTGACACCAGAATTCAGAATGCATTAGTTCTTGCCCTACTACAATAAAGGACGTGATAATGGAATTGGTGAAAGCCTTGACCATTTGTGGCTGTAGGAGGATTTAACAGAATAGAATATTGAACTGTTATAGTCACCAAGGCCCTCATTCAGCTTTCAAGAATTTGTCTGGAACAATTGGGAAAACATTCCTGAACCCACAGACCCCTAAACAAGCAGAGTTATTTGATGTACCTCTCTCTTCCTGCTTCACTCCTCCTGTAGGCTGCCAGTATCCTCATTGTCACATTTACTGGCTTTCCAAATGAAATTCACAGGAATCCAGCATCCATATGCCAGTCTGGAATCATTAAACAAAGTAACTCTCTGTCATGGACTATATACAACAATCAGAGAATTTGTACACCAAGCTGATAACTTTATCCCCCAAGGAACGTGGCCTTTCCCAGTTTGGGGGGGATTGGGTAACATGTCACATGAAACAGCACAAGAGACTCTGCAATTTGCTGACAGAAGCCTAGGTTCCGATTTATCACCACAGTATCTGAGTGTCTAACATTCTTCAATGTATTTATCCTCACAACTTCCGCGTGAGGTAAAGCAATGCTACCATCTCTATTGTATAGATGAGGAAACTGAGGCCTGGAGAGACTGAGTGACATGCCCAAGGGCACACAGGGACGCTGCAGCAAAGCAGATAGTTGAACCCAACTCTGCCTTGTTCCAGTCTAGTGCCTGAACCATTGCATCATGCTTCCACTACTCTGTGGACCCTTGTGTTCTTGCAGAGCACTGATGACTTCAGCAAAGCTTCACATGAGTGCAGGGTCCCCCTGTATGCTGCTGTTCACAGGGTCAAGTCCCCAGTTTTTTCCTAGGTACTCTACATCCAAGTACAAAAAAGCAACAAACAGAAGATCCTGCTTCCATTGAGGCCAGAGGGACCTTCATCACTGGTTTCAGTGGGAATAAGCAGGATTTCACCCTAGGTACGTAAAGATTATTGAACAGCAGTTATGCTAAGCCACTGGAGGTTTTCATTTATCTTCCTCTATATACAAGAGGCATTTATTACAAGCAAGAGCACAAGAAGTAGGAAAGAACACATATGCTACCATGTGGATACGTGAAATAGCAGGACAACCACAACAAAGATCAGAGGCTACCAAGAAATCTTAATATTAAAATAAATATCTGGTGGCTCTGCAACAACAAGCAAGAGGAATCATTGTATCTAAAGACAGTTTGATGCACAGCTGGGCTCAATGGCAGCAGCAGTGGAGTAACAACCCATTTTCCACACAAAGCCTTTAGATAAATTTTGCTGATCAGGATCTGACTGTGAAAAGTAACAGTTCATATACCAGATCTGAAAATCTCTGCAAAATATTTTTTCACAATTTTGAAACAAATTTGCTGCAATGAGATATTTTTATAGGAACCAGAATAGAAGTTTAAAGGAAATATATGCCCCAGGGCATTGCTTATTTCCAAGAGCAGTGTAGATGTTGCTAGGGTTAAAAAATACTCCTTTTGAAAGCAGCCCCATATTATAGGTCTATAGTTTTGTCTCCACACAAATTTGCAAACTGGGTTAACTTAAACTGCTAAGAAATCCTGCGTGGACCCCTTTTGATCTAAGAATGGCTTATGTCTATCCAATCTAAGCCTGTTCCTAAATGATTAAAGATAAACCAGAATAGATTTAAACAGGTATGGAAGTGTCCCCACAGCCTTTTGTAGCTGTTGAACTAGTTCAGTTTAAAAAACACACCTTAAGTAAAAAAGGTGCAGCTTTGACACACATATCGTGTACAAGCCAAGACAGATGATTATCCTTTTAGGTGAATAACATGTCCCCTTACACTGCTTAGAACAAATACCTCACAAAGAACTCTGAAGACCGTCTCCTTATTTTAATAATCCCCACCACAAGAAATAAGACAGACTTTGCTCAGGTACTTATCTTTACCCATAGGGAATGATTCTATCTTACCTGATGAAAAAGTGGCTTCTTTTTGCCAATTTCATCCAGAGGAAAAGCTGGCTGTGGAAGCAATCCGTAACTACCTCACAACCACTGTGATCAGCCAGCCCAAGCCTCATTAATGCAAATAGCTACAGGTGTGGTGGGAGTGCACAAAAGTGGGGGCCCAGGGAGTGCAGGCTGAATCGGGATTTCTTCTCACGGCTTTACACAGGCATCTCATTAGCAGGGCTCCTGCTTCCCAAAAGGGAGGTCCTTCTCTAAGGAAGCAACCCCACTTGACATGAGGCGCCAATGTAACACTGGGAGAGGAAGACATAGATTTTGCCTGCATGCCAGGGATCAGATCCTCAGCTGGTATAAATTAATGTAAAACCAATTAACTCAATGAAGTTGTGCTGCTTTATACTAGCTGACGATCTGCCCCAGGATTCTGGAAAGCTGAAATCCATGGTTATTTTCCTTTTACTACAAAAAGGTTTTATTTTGTGCTCCTCCAATCAATCTCTCTTCTCTGTGTACCAAGCTCACTCCACTGGTGATGAGGGGCTTGCTACCTTCATGTTACCAATACATTTCTTAAAACAAAATTCTATGTTATGGATCACACTCAGTGAAGGACTATGTAGCTCACTGCAGTACATACTGGTTCATTCACAAGGGGAAGCACGTTATCCTATTATCTTTAGTGATAACATTTTAACAACTTAAAAAAAAACATGGCCAGAATCCTTAAATCAAGACACATAATTTGAGAGTGGTCAGGCCTAGCTATCTTACAGTTTAAACTATTCACATATGGTTTCATGATTAATGTTATCTTTGCTGTGTTTTATCATTGACTTTCTTCTCCCACAAGTAGAATTATACTACCAGCTAATCTCTATTTAAGATATTCGGATTGATAGAGGAACTCAATGTCCTTTTACCAAAAATACCTCAAACCAGCTATCACTAAAATAGACTAGACAGGGGCATTTTCTCATTCACAGGGTCTGTATCATTGGATGATAGATTGCATTTATGCTGAATTTATTTTAAATCTATTTGAAGCATCTTTTGTTGCTAGAGATCTCACAAAACACAAACTTGTTTGTGCTGTTGCTGTAGTCATCTTGGTACCAGTATATTAGAGAGACAAGGTAGTCTAGTTAATCTCTTTTATTGGACCAGCAGAGCTCTTCTTCAGGTTTCAAGAAGAGGAAGAATTGTGTAGCTCAAAAACTTGTCTCGTTCACCAACGGAAGTTGGACCAATAAAAGACATTACCTATCCCACCTTGTCTCTTTAAAACAAGAAGTTGGGTTTTTTTAATGTTACTCCAAAACAAATTAAACAGCATGGGGACCAAGGAACCTGAGTCTAGACTGGTGTCAATGTAAGCAAGGTTTTGGGGTTTTTTTTAATATATATATATTTTTTTTCAGGACCTCTTCTCTCCCACCACCTTCTCCAAGACTATGTTAATTTAAAAGTAGCAACTCAGATACTCTATTTGTTGAATACAGACAAATGGAAACATTGGAGAGGAATGTCCTTTAAAGGGATAAAGGTCTCTCAGGGCAAACTACAGATACACATATCAATATTTTTCAGTGCTAGGTTCTTTGGTTATGATTATATTAGTCATAACATGCACAGAACTCTCCTCAGAGCAATTTAACCTGTTTACTTTGTAGGAAATATTAAAACTAGACAGACAATTATATTAAAATACTTTAGTGGGAGTTGCATATGCAAATAACAACAAGATCAGGTGGTAATTATGGATAAGAAAAGATGAGTAGAAGTGAAGATTCTCTGTAAACTAGAGCTTGGCAAGTAATAAAAAGAACTTATGAAAATATGTTTGAATTTGTAAATTAGTCCTTTTGATGTGTTTACACTACTTTCATGTTGGGCGTTCCATACCATCTTCAGCTGAGTTTTATTGGCATCAACACTCTCACAGATTAATTTTAAGTTTGCATATTCAAATACTCCCTGAAATCAATTTTGTAACTTGCTTCACGTTTGAAACCTGATGAGTTATGCTCTTCTAGTCAAAGAACAGAAGCAATATCATGCCCTTCATTCATATGACCAGTCACAACTAAATAGCAGCGCTTGTTGGAAAGCTCTAGAGTTGGAAAGTTGAAATTTACTTGTGGGCATACCCAAAATGGAAAGCGTATAACAAATTGAATTGTCACTTTATTCATTCAGCTTTAGTGTAATTTAAGTCTGAACATTATGCATATTATAAATAGGAAGATGAATCTATTATTTGTTGGCATATTAAATGTTTGTGAATCTTTATTCAGTAGCGATGAGTTTTATTACTCAACTAGTATTGGATTTTAATAGCTTCAGAGATATTTCTATGCACTACTCTCTAGAACACATGCCATTCCTCTCCATGATGCCTCAGTCTCTGCATTACACAGCTAAGGAAAAAGCCCTGATAAAGTTAGACTCAACACTTTAAGGTTAGTGGGACTCTTAACAGGCTTAACTCCCTACCTTCCTTCTATCATCTTCATTTAGATTTGTTTTAGATTACTGATCTGACCCAGGTTGTCTCTAGTCAGCTGAAGGTCTGCCCAAGTCAAGAAAAAAAGAGAATAAACTAGGGTGCAAAGATTACTTCTATTTGCTCTCTGAAACCTCTAATTTCCTTACATAAGACAATGAGCCTTTCTAGTGCTAGATCAGAGGCATACAGACATGTTAGATTTTTTTAAATTCACTTCGAGAATGAAAAACATTCCAACTGCTATTTTTAAAATCTTTGCCACAGGTGAGAAAATTTAAAATAATTTGTATAGTTTGCTATATTAGTGATGAAGCATATTATAGTGACAAAACTTAAAAAAGACTACGCAGAATAAAGGCTATAAAAATAGAGGTAGCAGAAATTGGCACTAGTGGGAAATTGTGAACAGCTCTCTTTTCCTTCCACATTTTCCTTCAGTTTTACAATGAAAATTTTAAAACTTTAAAATCATAATGAATGGTAGTTTTGTTCTTTTTAAAAGTACTTGATTTTTGTTTACTTCCCTCTGACTTTTTCATTTGTAGTGTTAGGAGTATGTTATTATTGCTGCAAGCAGTTGGTTAAGCACCATGATTATAAAGTTATCTGTTGTTTTTTGGACTATATTGTAATTAACCATATATTAAAATATCTTTTATTTATTAATCCTTTATAAATGAAACCTTTATACAGTACAAAATGTGACCAAAAGAAAGTTGCTATAAGACTTTAAATAAAATCAATGTAAGGAATACATAGGTTCCCAAATGATCTTAGTTTCATGTTAGAGTAGATTATGAATGTATCCCACAATTCTATAAATAAATGAAATTTAAAGCAACTGAAATCTAAGAATATTTACTCAGAGGCAGTCAATTCAAAACTATTTATTTCCTCACCCTACACCTGATTCTATTACCTCTCTCTGATCTATATTTAAATAGCTTTTGAATGTTTATTTTAAAATGTACATGCTAAAAATACTCAGTTCCAAGCACTCACATCAAGGACCAGCTCCAGGCACCAGCCCAGCAGGGGCAGCCAATGGTGAGGAGCAGCATGTCCCTCTCAGAGCTAAGGGCCAGCTGCCAAATAGCTCCGAAGACTGAAGCGGTGGCAGAGCTGTAGATCGCAATCACAGCTTTTTTTTTGCTTTTTTTTTTTTGCGCTGGCTGCTTGAGGCGGCAAAACCCTAGAGCCAGCCCTGCTCACATCTATTTCTATGAAGTACCTAATCTCAAAATGAGGAAACTAATTCAATCCAGTTCTACCATACAGAACATTTTCATATTCCCTATGCACATAGATGGTCCTTAAAAGAAAGGTTGCAACTGACTTTTGTGCTATTTCAAGCATGTAGTATTTCTAAAACAGCATGTTATGTTTCTAGTCAAACAGCAGCACACTTAGTACCCAAATGCTAAAGTCCATAACACCTTGACACCTCAAGGAAAAGGGACAAAGAGTCCATTTGACAGACCTGTGCATGTATGCTGAGCACTGAATTTGGGCAGATGTGTCTTATTAAGCTTGGATCCTAAAGCATATTGTTTCCATTTTTTTTTTTATAAAGATCCAATAAAAGTCAGGGGACTACTTTAGTTACAGAATAATCATCCGAGAGGACGCTCACCTGAGAGATTATTCCTACTCTATGGTTCCCAAGAAGGCAAATTTACCTTCCCCACAATCAACAAAGGACTCTAGTTACTACAGGTTTCAGTGGTAGCCGTGTTACTCTGTATCAGCAAAAAAGCCGAGGAGTCCTCGTGGCACCTTCGAGACTAACAAATTAATTTGGGAATAAGTTGTCATGAGCTAGAACCCATCTGATGAAGTGGGTTCTAGCCCACGAAAACTTATGCCCAAATAAATTTGTTGGTCTCTAAGGTGCCACGAGGACTCCTCAGTTTTTGTCTAGTTACTACAGCTATCAATCTAGTGTCTTTCATTAGCGCTGCATTCACTTAAAACATTGTCCCTTTTGCTGAGCAGTATACAATGCCGGATCATGGCCTCCCCTCACTTAAATCCATGTTTCATTCCTTTTGTAAAGTCACATATCTGGCATACTACAGGGGTTTAGAGTGCTATCACTTTGTCTGCCCCTCTAGTTTAAACATCTTGTAACCGTCCTTTAAAACGTAACTTTTGGAAGGGTCATCTGCGTTTGCCACAATAGGTGAGAGAACATAGTAACAACTATCTAATACTCGAGAACCTGAACCCACATATCCTTTTCAGAGGGAACTTGCATTGATTTCAGCTTTAAGGCCCCAATCCTGCCAACTGAATCACTTATGCCTGCTCAGAACTAGATTGAAGTTAATTGAAACTGCATGCAGCTCATTGCAATATTGGAGTTTTAATAAATTATTTGTTAATCTCAACCTGTGGAGAGAGAGGGACATCTTAGACATGAACACTATCTCAAGTAATTAATTTTTTTACTATTTTCACTCTAAGAACTCCCAAGGTCCCTGCTGGGCCAGAGAAGAAAGTTGCTTTAGACTCGACAATGAGTTCTAGCCTTTGAGAGTTCTGTATTGAGTTAGGAAAGTAGGGTTTTTTTAATCTCCCATTTACCAACGTTGGGCTGCCAAACTACTGTAAAATTAAGCATCATTATTAAAAAAAAACAAAACCATGTCTTTTACTACAAACTATCATCAAACCTAGAGTATTTGTGCTACATAGGGAGACAGGAAATCTTGATAATATTACAACAGAGTTTCTCTATTACCTCCGCTTAAGTCACTTAAGGCCAAAGGATCCGAGGGTCAGAACACCACAAACTGCAACTGAAATAAATAGGAGCCACTCCCATAAACATTCTCTGACCTCAGAGTCAAACTGGGTTCTCCCCTCCTAATTCACCTCTTCAGTCTCACCTATGCAGCCCATTGTCTGTGGCTTCTTGGCACAGATGTATGTGATTAGAAGAATTCCATGCATGATGCAAGAGAAGAACTAGAATATAGCTCCCTCTCCCACTTTCTGTTAGCTGTTCAGGGCTAACAAATAAAAACAAAACATCTAATATGAGGAGCTATGTCTCTGAAAAGTGAGCACGTAAAAAATAGCTCCTTCTTACCTGACAAATCTGTTCTTTGTATGTGTTCAGAGTGGAACTGCACTTCAGGGGGTAGAAAAAGCTTAGCTGTTTTGAGATAACAAAATACAGCAACTATCCACACACTCTAAATGTGCAAAATCCAATGACAGGAGTCAGAGGTATCAGGACAGACAATTTTGGTTAAAGTGGGTCAGCTAGTTAGTCTCTGATTTACCCCGGTACATCCATAACAGGTTTAAAAATGCCACAGCAATAGCTACAGTGGAATTTTTAATAGATTTTCATATTTGAAAATTATGACTTTTTTCCGTCTTCTGGATAAGGTCAAATCAATCAATCAATCACTCAAGAGTCATATATTTCTCTGAAAGAGCAGCTATCCTGTCATGCAGTATACTGTATCACTGCAATTAGAGCACAGGCATATGATTTTATCATCATTCTCAGAACATTTGCTTAAAGTAAAAAAACCACTCAAGTTGTTCAATAGGTAGGAGGGAGAGATAGCTCAGCGGTCTGCTAAACCCAGGGTTGTGAGTTCAATCCTTGAGGGGGCCACTTAGGGATCTGGGGCAAAATCAGAACTTGGTCCTGCTAGTGAAGGCAGGGGGCTGGACTCACTAATCTTTCAGGGTCCCTTCCAGTTCTATGAGATCAGTATATCTTCATATATTTATTTTATATTTAACTCAAGGAAATAGAGTATCTTGGGATCTCACTTTATAATGAAAATGAATGTGTTTGCTTTACTACTTTAATCCACAGTAGAACACTGATCTGCAACTAGACAGAGATGTAATGCAGTTTTGAGAGGAGTAAATCTATCTGGAACTTTACACTTCACTGTGAACTATGCATGATGACTGCATTTTACTTTATTTCAACAAGAAAGATTGTTATGCAAAATACCAGGACGTCATAAAGAAAAATTATTATACATAGCATGAAGTTCATAAGCTGAATCCCTGCCACAGAACTCCATCAGGTTTTAGAGGCATTAAAATGTTGAAAGCAAAGCAGTATGCTTCACTGCCACTCCCTTACCAGCAACTAGCAGGCCACAACCTCTCTGCTCCTCCTTGTCACTCTTCAGCAGTGTCCATCCAGTGGGAAGCTGAAATTCCTTCTGCTCCTAGCTGGAGAGCCAAGAAGAGCACTTCATCGTGCCTAGAGCTTGACTGTGAGCCAAAGGCCAGTAGCAAACAGAAAGGTGCCACAATCCATAAGAATGAGTGATTAAAGGGAGAGAAGGGGAAAACTGAGGAGTGAGAGAGAAGGGAGAAGTGGGGGCGATGGGAAAGCAGGTGAAGGAGAGCATGATGGAGAAAGACACCCTACCTTGAGGTACAACTCTCTATAACCTCTTGTCTCTCAAACTGCTGTGCTTCTAGAATTCACTGTATTTGCCCAGAGCCTGAGTTGAATTTAGCCCTGTCATTTTACTCCACCATATACAGCTGTGAGGTGGTCTAGGGTACATCTAAACAACAACCAAAAAAAAAGGACAGTGAGTCTTAGAGCCCAGGGTAACTGACTTGGGCTCATGGGGCTGGCACTGTGGGGGGCAAAATAGCAGTGTAGATATTCTGGCACAGGCTAGAGCCTGGGCTCTGAGACTCTCCTCCCTCACCAGGTTTCATGGGCTGGGCTCTGGCCCAAGGCCAAACATTTGCTGTTTTTAGCCCTGAAGTGTAGCTCCATGAGCCCGAGTCAGTCAACCTGACTGCTGAAACTTGCTGCCAAAGGCTCGTTTTCACTGTGTAGATATACCCTGAGAGGGAATTAACTGACTGCTACCAGCAAGCAGAGCCTCTGGACCGTGCCACGGCCCTTTATAATACAATGTGAGGCCTATCACCTGCTGTTTTGTAAGGCAGGTAAATACATCCTCATTCCCTCTGCCAGCAGTGCTCTTCCAAGTGTATTTCCTTTTGTTAGGGCTTGGCAAGACTAGAGCTTATTGTCTAATCCTGAGTCTTCTGCAAACACACAGAATGGACTTTTCTGAGCTTAGCTCTGAACTGAGAAAATAATGAAAGGGTTGTTAAAACAGAATCCTGCATGCATTAACTGCGCAAGAAAGCCCAGACTCAAAGGGAGGAGTGTCTTTTCAAGAGCTCCAAATGCTGACTGTCAATAACGAAGGCATTTAACTTTGTAGTTATCCTTGTGACCAAAAAGGCTACTTTCATCAAGATTCACCCAACTGGCTTAAATACCAATGGTGATTTCCTAAATCACTTGTCTAGACTCCTTGACAACTGAAATTTCTGCTACTTTGGACCATCATGCCACCAATCTGAATTGCTTCTGTAAGAAAAGTATCATAGAGGTTCACCGGAGTAACTGTTGATCAGATATTAAACTTCCTTCAGGAAAATGGAAGGACAGACAAATCAAATGAAAAACGACAAACAGGACTAACTGACTAGGTGGTAGTAACTCACAAATTGAATATAAATCACCAATTGTGAAAAGGCCACAATGATTCTGGGATGTTTTAACAGGAGTTGTATGCAAGACACAGGAGGTAACTGGCCTGCTTTATTGGTGAGACCTCAGCTGGATATTGTGTCTAGTCCTGGGTGCCACACTTTAGGAAAAATGTGGACAAATTGGAGAAAGGCCAGAGGAGAGCAACAAAGAGGTCAGGTTTTTCTAAACTCCTCTTGAAGCCTGGACAGTAGTAAGGAGCAGTTCAACTATAGGCTGAGTACATGCATAATGGTGGTAGAATGTGCCTTTGGACGTTTACTGACTCGGTTAGACCTCAGCAAAACCAATATTCCCATCGTTATTACTGCTTGCTGTGTGTGCCACAATCTCTGTGAGAATAAGGGGGAGAGGTTTATGGTGGGATGGGAGGTTGAGGCAAATCGCCTGGCCGCTGATTACGTGCAGCCAGACACCAGGGCGGTTAAAAGAGCACAGCAGAGTGCACTGTGCAACAGAGAAGCTTTGAAAACCAGTTTAATGACTGGCCAGGCTCCAGTGTGAAAGTTCTATTTGTTTCTCCTTGATGAATATCCACTCTCTTTGTTTCACTCTACTTCCCAGTAATCCAACCGCCCTCCCCTCCCCCCTTTGATCTCTGCTTGCAGAGGCAATAAAGTCATTGTTGTTTCAAATTCATGCATTCTTTATTAATTTGTCACACAAATGAGGGGATAACTGCCACAGTAGCCCAGGAGGGGTGGGAGAGGAGGGAAGCAACGGGTGGGGTTGTTTCAGGGGCACCCCCTAGAATGGTATGCAGCTCATCATAGAAGTGGCATGTCTGGGGCTCTGACCTGGAGCAGCTGTTTGCCACTCTGGTTCTTTCATAGGCTTCACGCGGCACTGCTGTGGCTCCCTGTTATAACCTCTGTCCTTCATGCCCTTGGAGATTTTTTCAAATATTCTGGCATTTTGTCTTTTGGAACAGAGTTTGGATAGCATGGATTCATCTCCCCATACAGCGATCAGATGCAGTACCTCCTGTTCAGTCAGAAGAGCTGGAGCTCTTCTGCGATTCTGGGACTCCAAGGTCACCTCTGCTGATGAGCTCTGCATGGTCACCTGTGCTGATCAGCTCACTACGCTAGCCAAACAGGAAATGAAATTCAAAAGTTTGCAGGGCTTTTCCTGTCTACCTGGCCAGTGCATCTGAGTTGAGCGTGCTGTCCAGAGCGGTCACAATGGAGCACTCTGGGATAGCTCCCGGAGGTCAATACCATCAAATTGCATCCCCAAATTCACTACCCCAAATTCAACCCAGCAAGGTCAATTTCAGCCCTAATCCCCTTGTTGGGGAGGAGTACAGAAATCGATTTTAAGAGCCTTTTAAGTAGACAAAAATGGCTTCATTGTGTGGATGGGTACAGGGTTAAATTGATCTAATGCTGCTAAAATCAACCTAAAGTCATAGTGTAGATCACGGCTCGGGCTTGTCTATACAAGAGGTTTGTTGGCCAGCATGGACCCAGCACAACTCCTTGACTCTGTGCTGGCATTTGTGACTATGCCGAGCCAGTTTGGAGCTTATTTAACCTCTCAGAACTGGGTAGCTTCAGTTTCGGATTTCAATCACAGCTCTTCCAGCAATGAAGATGGGGACAAGGAACATGCAGATGACACAGAGCAACTGTTACTACTCCAGCTGTTCCTGGAGCAGCTTCATACAGTGCAGAGTGATTTCTAGGCTGGGGAAAGCAGCAACAATTGTTGGGAAAAGACTGGTCTGTCGACCTACATGATCAGCAATGGTGACAGAATTTCAAAGTGGCAAAGGCAAACTTTTTTGGGCTATGTGCTCAACTAGTCCTGGAGCAGCAGCTACAACATACAACACACCCCATACCTGTTGAGAAGCAAGTTGCCAGTGCTATCTGGAAGCCGGCCACCACCCAATGGTACTTGTAGCCTACCAATTCAGCATAAGAGGCGTGATCTTTAGGGCTATTGTGTGATGGCGTATGTAAGGTATTGCTGTGCTGGGTAATATACCTTGGTAATGCTCAGGAGATTATTGATGGCTTTGCACAAATGAGGTTCCCAAACTCTACTAGGGCAAGTGACAGGACCCCTGTGCCTCTCATTTGCTCCCTGGACCAGACTCAGTTTATAAAGAGAAAGGGGTATCTCCGTGGTTCTCCAAGGGCTGTTTGACCAATGTTGCAGATTTACACACACAAATGCAGGGTGATCTGGAAATGCCGACCATGCTAGGATTCTGTCCAGCTCCTCAAATAATTGAGGGGTTATATTTTCCACAGCCAGATCGTTTCCTGCATCCCTGATTTTAATGTAAATTCTCCTACACGGTTTGCTCTTTATCCAGCACTGGTTGGCTCCCAAGCTGTGAGCCTGCCCTTCTCAGATGTCTGACTAACAATGTCCACAAACATATTTCTTGGGGTGGCTGCCCCAGGTGTTTGTTGAACTGATGCTTCTCCCGTGCTAGCAACGAGTTCTAGGATCTCACTATGCCTCAAGCAGTTGCTTGACGTATATTGTAAAGGTTGCTGGAGTAATATTGTAATCCTGATATCCTGGAATCCAGCAGCAAATGGGCCAGTCTTATGCCATATTTTAAACAGGAGAAGAGAGATGTAGTCATCTTGACCCTAGAGCAATGGAGGGCACAAAGGTAAACAGACAAGTCTGTCACAGACACTCAACAAAGCAGTGTGGGATAGCAGTTAGAGAACAGCAAGTGCACTGCAGCATTGCCTGTATGCAAACTATAGATCACACTAACTCAGAGGTTCCCAAACTGGGGTTCAAGAACCGCTGGGGGTTCACTAAATGTTACAAGGGGTTCACGGAAAAAAATTCCCTAATAGCAGATAGAGTTGTCTCTAGGCCCCCCTGGCAGCACACGGCCAGCAGCCTGGAGCCCCTGAACTTCCAAGAGCTAAGAGGATCAAAGCAAGCATATCTATCCCACTGAGATTTAAACTTCAAGACTCCTTATAAGAAATGGAAAAGGAGGTGGATATTTTTTGCTGTTTTTAAAATGAAATAAGCAGCTAGTATTGTTTTTAAAATTATTATGAAGAAGTTTAAGCTTTGTTGTAATGTGCATTGTTTGTAAGGTGACCAGATGTTAAGGGGAAAATATTGGGACCGCCACAGGGAGGGGGCTGAGGGGGCTTTGTGTTTTCAAAAAAATCACCACTCACCCATCCAGGAGTTCAGCAGCAATTCGGTGGAGAGTCCTTCAGTCGCGGACGGTCTTCAGCGGTATTTCAGCAGCTTCTGTCTTTGGTGGCAAAGTTTATTACCCACTGCCAAAGTTTATTACCTGCTGCCAAAATATTGCCAAAGACTGTCCACAACTGAAGGACTCTCCACTGAATTGCCACCGAAGACCAGGAAACAAAATATCAGGACAAATGGCGTCCCAACCATACTCTGCTCGGGACATGGGACAAACTCCTCAAAAATCAGGACAGTCCCGATTTTATCGGGACATCTGGTCACCCTAGTTGTTTGCCTGGACTGCTCAAGACCTGAATGCTTGTGTAGGAGGAACTCAGGGTTGGCTTCTTAATACCTTCATGCTGTTTCACATCTGATACTCCTTGATGAAACATAGATGCCTTGTTTTATAACAGGCTTATTCAAAGTGATACACAGTATGAAAGTGAGATATTGGAAGTGTTGCCATTTTCATAATGTAATAAAAATACTGTAATGATAAATAATAAATAGTGTATAATAAGCATGTGATAACAAATTTTATATTTCCAAGATCACCGCTTTTATAATTTATACTCAAGTAAAGGAGAAAATCCCTGACGGGGTTCACGAGACTTGACTTTTAGTGAAAGGGGTTCACAGGTTGTTAAAGTGTGGGAACCACTGCACTAACTCAATTTTCAGCAAACTCAGTATATTTTAGGAGAGGACTCCACAGTTAATTGCAGTTGGTGTGCTCTTAGGAACTGAATAGTTTCTTATGCCACAAGAAATCCCACTGGTTTTCTTGAAAATAACCAACATGAGGAAGAGGGCCAGAATCTGCCCTGAAGTGGACATTAGAAATCCAAAGAGTTCAGAGATGCTTTCAACAGAGCAGATATAACAATGACTATAACTTGGGTTTCATTTAAATGGCCATTTAGAAAAATATTACAAAGCGTTTTTAAATTAAGTATGAATAGTTGGGAAAGTTGTGGTCTAAATAAGTGATTGATAATCATTACCTAAGATTAGTTTTCAATCAATGAATATCTTTTTGAACAAATATTATTTAAATTTCTAATTTCAGAATTATTTTTATTAAACGTGTCCCACAGACCATCAAAAAGCTTGAATGGAATTGAACAGGCCCCTGTATTAAAGGCATTCAATCCAGTACGGATATCAAAAACATTTTCCAGTATAAGGAACAAAGTAGGGTCTTAGCTTTGAGACAGGTGTATATATTGTAGTAATTAGATTTTGCTACTTCATGATAATGTTTTAATAGTGCATATTCCAATTCACTTTTTAGTTTTATTCCCAGCATATTGCAATTTTACTACTTCCTATAATTTTAAATTAACTTTTTTTAACAAGGACTCTGATACTATTTCTTTAGTGAAAGTTAAACAAGTTCATAAGAGAAATATTAAATCATGCATTCCATATTCTTACCTGTCCTTGTACTGTATTTGTGCTCAGAGACTGCCTTGAAAATTCTTGGATAGTGAGGAAACAAACCTTCTCTTAATGTTTTAATTAGGAAGTGGATGATTTGCCAGCCACCCAACCCATTCCAGAAGTAGGTCTTCACTGCAGTTAATCCAGGTGATTGCCACTTTAATTAGCCATGCTCAAGCACAAGATCTGATACTTCAAAACCACATTGAAGTTGCTGCGTTCACACTGAAACTACATTCACTTGTGAGAGGCATTGGGGGTAGGCAGAGGGGAAGGAAGAACATCCCATGGTTCTTTGTGCTGCACCAACCTGTGCCACTTTACGAATTTTCTCCCAATGTATTGTGGGAGAATGTGTGTCCTTTCTGGGCCCCTGTGCAGAAATGTTCTTAGCCCTCCAACTCTAAACTGCTGCCAGGTTGGCACACACTAGTTTCTGTCTAAAGCCTCCATTCCAATTGGTGGCAAGAAATCCAACTCAGGACAATAACCCCTTTTATTGCTGGCACTGAGACTCATTTTGGCAACAGGAGTCAGACACAGAACATGAGACATTAAGGAGGGCATTCTGACAGTGGCTTGTCACCCTGAAAAGGCAGTGGTGGACCTTGCTCAAGCAATATCATAGGCTGGACACAGACAGTGAGCAATGGAGAGCGCTGAGGCAGATTAGTGGAAGCTGTAAGAATTCACATATGCTGACTTGCCATTCTGGAACAGGACCAGAAGTGGAATGGTGGGACTACCTCATCACGCAAACTGAGATGACTAGCTGTTCACCCAGCATTTCCACATGAGGAAGGCCACCTTCCTGGAGCTATGTGAAGAACTTGTCCTGGCCCTTCAGCCATGCAGCTGAGAAGTGTGTTGCTACCATCCAGAAACTGGTTGTCCAGGTCAGTGGCTAACCAGTTTGGCACTGGCAAGTTAACTGTCGGTTCTGTGGTAACGGATGTTTGCATGAGAGTTATTGCCATGGCTTACCCACACGTGATAATTTCCACAAAATAGTAGCAGGCTTTGAGGAAATGGCAATAGCAGAATTCAAGCCCACGTATAGCACTCATGCCCACCCCCCAAAATGCACATGGTGGGGGTTTAAATGCCAAACCAGTATATTTTCACTGGACGTTACCTACCAGTGTTTGAAAAGGGAGTAGGGTAGATGGCAAGAAAAATACAGCAGTGGGGAATTGTGGGAGAACACTGGATAACTAGCAGTACGCAAGTTGATAAGTATTCACACTGCAAAGTATAATCAGTACATGGTCTTTAGCCTATAGCTGGAGGAAGACTAGCTGATCTGGGCTGAACATATCAAAGTCTAATCAGAAATTTATATATCGATCATAGCCATGTTAGGGACAACACTTAAAATTAGAGCCTGGGTAAACTCTGCAGTGAAGAACTGCGGCAAGAACCAGCCCAACACATGCACCAAGTGGACTGGATTGACTCCTTGAATCCAACTCAGTGAAGCAAAAGCAGAAGAGCTATGGCCAAAATTCATTATTTGGAAGTTGGTACTTCCACCAATGAGTGTGGTCACTGCATTTTAGGACTCAATTGTCTCCAATGTACAGATAAGAAATACCAAGTTTAATATCAGAGGCATTGGTATCAACTCCAGAGACACTCCAGAGCTTTGTACCTAAAACAGGACCAAACTCCCTCCATTTCACGTTAATGATTACATGTAATCTTAAAAATTTGGTACAACATCAGACAATTGAATTTTCCAGGCAATATTTTCAGAGAAATATTTCCTTGTTTTGCCAGAGAGCAATGCTTCCTTTTTGAAGAGTTGTCCTGTAGTAAGATTATCTTGCAGTTCCTATACCTGAACTAACAGTTCCTACAAACCCCTCTCTCTCATGGACACAAAAACTTACTTCTCTGCTCAAGATCTCATTTGAACCATGAGAAATAGCTCTTCCCTTCATTTGATATAACTGAAATGAAGCAAACTATAAGATTCTCTGACATTGCTGAGTTCTTTCAGCTTTTACTTACAAACCAAAACATTGCCAGTTTGCCTAGTGCTCTGAGGGGCTGATGGATGTGAAGGGTGAGGGTGGAAGGGCTGGGGGCTGTTTATGTGGTGATAATGGTGGGGACCTGGATTGGGTTGGAGCTTAGCACCCCTGCACCATGTCAACAAGACCTGAAGGGCTCACTCCAGTGCTTTGGCCTCATTTCATGCACTAGTGTCAGGGATAACGGTGTTTCTGCAGATAGAGGACTCTGCTGGACTGCCAAGGAAGCCAAGGCAGCAATGCTAGATTGAGCCCTTCAGAAGTTGATTCATTAGTAAGGGAAGAAAAAGTAAGCAGAAGAGACCTCAGACCTGATGAACAATAAGTAATACAGCAGAACAGAGCACCCTTCGCCACACCCCGTCCAAACTCCATTCACTCCCATGCCCTCTTCCTTCATGTCCCCATACTTCCAGCTCCTATAGTTCCGCCCCTCAATTGACATGACCTTTCTCCTGGTCCCAAAGTATCATGAAGAGGGGAGGAGGAGCAGCTTAAATGGTTGCTCCTTAGTGACAAATTCTCAGGCTGATATAAATTGTAACCGCTGGATCATGGACAGTAGAGGTATGACAATTTACACCAGCTGTGGATCTGCCCCATAACTTTCATCTGTTAGATTGGTAGGATCTGCACTTGCCCAACATTAACTGTAAGTTAACTTTTTGCTGTACAGATTATTGCTTAAGGCTGGAAAGTCAACATGGGCTTATTGGTACCTATGATGTCAAACATTTTTTCCCCTTTCATAACAAAATTTCAATACAGCAGTTTGGAAAAGTTCTAAAATGCAGAAATATTAAATTTATTCATACACCATAGCAGGAATACCAATTGTAAGACATCTTGCATTACATTCTCCCCTCTTTAAAACACAATACAGTACACTGTTCTCCACAATAAGTTACAGAAAAGCCAATTTTATGTACATGTAAAAAAAATCAGTGAACAGCACTATTTTACACAGCATATTTTGCATCCAGAAGTCACATATTTTAATTTCTATTTGCCCTTAAGTGTTTGAAACTAAAACTGATTTCAAAAAACAGATCCAAAATTAGTTGATTTAGTGAGTGGTTTTCAACTAATTTCTAAATTTGTGGAGACCGCAGATGCAACTCCTCCACACTCTCCGCTAAATAAGTGAATCTCAACATTCATCTGAAAACAAAGGATATTAAAAATGGTGAATCTAATCATACCATACAAAGCAACTGAAGACAAGTAACTCGCTTTTATTTAAATTGCTTGTCTTTGTACATCCTGAAATATGTAAGAGGAATTTTTTTTGGCCCATAGCTAGGATAAGCAAATGGAACATGTCCAGCTTACTTTTGCATTGATATCAAACAATACTAACTATTCTAGAATTCCTCTTTCAGAGATTTTCATACGTCCCTTTTTCCTATAAATTCTTCTCTAATGTGAATTATATGGATAGCTGTTAATACAGTGAATTTAATTAAATTGCCATGAAATCAGCAACCTAATTAACCTAGTAATTAGGTTCATGTGTACATTTTCCCAATGACTTTCATGGTCGTGTTTAGTTTTTATCCTGGAATGTGTAAGTATGGTATCTGTCTAAAGTTACAGTGCAATGAGCAAGACAGAGTGTAACAATACTTGGCAGACAAGACAAAATATTGTACACTTAATGCAATCCTTACCTTACAATAATGCAAATATGAAAAAAAATATCAATAAAAGTGAAAAAGTGTTAGGTCATACATTCTGCTGCTATATTTGTCCACAAAGTTAATACTGCAGAACCTTTCATTGAAATTACTTTCAAAAATTCTTATCTCAGGTGCCTGAACAGGTGAGATATGTAGGTAACAGAATACCAGACAAAGCAGTTAAAAAAAACTTTTCTTCACTGAAGGAGGCACTGAATTTGTAAGCTGAATTAAGGCTTTAGAATGATGCTGGTTCTTTGTGAGTTTAAAGTCTTCGGTCTTGCAATAAGAATCCTTTTAATCTATTGTTTCACTGTTAGTCCTATAGGCCTGTTTACGGAGATGGGTCTCAATCTCCTCCCTGAAGACCAGCATTCCAAGGTGCGAGTGAGATGCTTCATTCATGGCTTTAGACTGGATACACATGCGATATTGCTCTGGAGTCAGTTCATCGGCACAATGCTTCTCATGCCAGAGATGAAACAGGCCTGGGACTGGGGTCCGGATCACAATAAGGTCTCCATGCAAGTACTTTCTGTACAGATGAACATCTTCTCCACCCCAGCCTTTCACTTCCAAGTCAAACCCCCCTATAGTAGCACAAATAGACACATCAGAAAGACTTATTTTTGCAGAATGAAAAATGAACTTTAACATAAAAAACCATTCTACCACACGCTGTAGATATTTACCACCGAAAATATCACTTAATGACACTTTTACAGCGAATACCAACAGCACGTGCCATATTAGTGGAGTAACTCAAAACACGCGATGCTGTTTGGCAGTGGAAACTGGCTTTCACTATGGGACACTGATTCCTGGCATCACACACGTTACAGCAAGACTTCGAAATGGAATAATGTGGTCCATTCACATTGTGCATAACATCGGTGATAGTTAAAGCTACAATTTTGTCACAGATGTCGTGGAAGTCATGGAATCTGTGACTTCCAAAGACCTCTGACTTCAGCCCCAGCAGCTGGGAGCTGTGTGGTACCCCCACTGCCTGAGCTAGCAGAGCCCCCAAGCTCTGAAGTGCTGTGGGCAATGGGGAACCCTGCAGCGGGACAGGGGACCCCCCAGTCCCTTACCATTTCATCATGGATATTTTTATTGAAAATCAGGGACAGGTCTGCAGTGAACTTCTTTATTGCCCGTGACCTGTTCCTGACTTTTACTAAAAATATCCATGACAAAATCTTAGCCTTAGTGATAGTATCTGTGACAACTACTGCAGTTCTCATGAATATGAATAATGGGTAAGCGTTTTCTAATTTTTGAAACTGCAAATAAGGTGATCAAGCATCGTGTGCTCATCCAACTCTATGGACCACAAGTGCCCCAGGCACCACAATTTGAGACACTCTTGATTAAAAGACGTCCATCCAGCCATGTTTCTAATCAAAAGCATAGTAGAAGTTATGCTGATCTGCAGATGAAAAAAGCTAGGATTATGTACTGTGTATCATCTAATATACCACAAACAAAGCAATAGGATTATTATTAGAAATCAGTTTGGTTTAAAAATACATATGTTAAAAAGTTGTATATATAAAAAAGCATCTGACAACAAGTGCAAGATTTTCTAGGTAATTTACCACAATCAATCAAATCTGGCTGACACCAAGAGGAAGGCTACTTTGAAACTGAAGTAATCAAGCCTGGCTAAGTTCTAATGTTGAACCACAAGAGGGTGCAAGAGTATTTTTCAAACTAAATAATCCCAATACTCATGTCAACATTTAATACTTAAAAGTGCGCTTATTAAAAGGAAAGGATAGCTTTTTAAAAAAACATAGATTAACATGTACTACAAATTTCAAAAGCTTCGTGAATTCACCGTCAAGCTAATACATTTGATATTTTACTTTATGTTCTTTAACACTATTAATGTAATGCTATTGATTCTTAAATTGTTAAACCAAGACTTTAACAACAGTCTAAAACAATAAGTCAAACCTAACAAGCAGAAAGTTTGACTGGGGAGCTCAGGAAATGCAATAAGATAAATTAACATTTTACCTTCTTGAAATCATAGAAGAAAATAGTAATAGGTGAGCTTTTGAACTCCCCTCACCAAAATTCACAAAACATACTTATGTAAATCCATCTTACCAACAGTCAGGAAATCTGTCCGATATTGACATGTCATTCCAAAGCCAAAATCCCGCCAGAAGCCAGAATCCTTTTTGTGTACCTACAATTTTAAAATGAACATTTTAGCTTTTCACTCTTACACAAGACAGTTTGAAGCAAATGTGGCTGTGTTTGATTTGAGGATAATCTGTATTTATCTGGTTATTTTCTTGACATAACATTGGATATTTGTGTTTCACAGTGTATATACCTGCTGTTTGTTCTAGTTAAGGGTCATCAACATCTAACATAAGGGCCTCATAAGGAATGACAGACCAATTAATTTACAATACCCAGAAACCAGTCAGTCATTCTCTTTCCTGCCTTTATCTTCACACATATTCCTTTTGCAATCTCCAGCATCCTTACTGCTCTCCTTCTGCTTCCCACCTGTCTGTTGATGCCAAAAGAGTCTAACTTTCATATTCACCTATTCTACAACTAACTCCTTCTGCTCCCCATCTCCCTAATTCCAACACTTCTCCTGCCACATTGGCTTCCTTCTTCCTTGGTCTCATGCTATCTATCCAAACATGCTCCAGTCTGGCAACTAGCCAGACTTCTTGCAGTTTTAAAGTTCACTCTTCTGTCAACTACGACCTCTTCCCTCTTTAAAAAGCAGATACACACTGCCTCATTACTCCCATCTAAAGGGCTCTGTCTACCAATCCTTCTGGGCTCTTTTTACAGTCTTGTTGCTGCTGCTTCCTTCATCTCTCAGAAACCCATCCCCTTTACGCAGAGTCCCTATTATTAAACCCTTGTCTGCAGTCTGGCCATCTCTTATTTTGATGTATGTTGCTCTCTGATGTCCAGGCTCACTGCCTCTCAATGCTCCTGCCCTTCCCCAGTCTGCCGAGAGTAGGGGTGGGCAAACTAAAGCCGGCAGGCCAGATCTGGCCCATCAGGACTTTGGATCCAGCTCATGGCATTGCCACCACCGTGGTGAAACAGGCCCCATGCAGCTCCCAGAAGCAGCCGGCACCATGTCCCTGCAGCCCCTGGGGAAGAGGGGGCAGAGGGCTCCATGCACTGCCCTCGCATCCAGGCACCACCCCCGGCAGCTCCCATTGGCTGGGAACGGGGAACCATGGCCAATGGGAGTTTCGGGGGAGGTACTCACAGGTGAGGGCAGCGCCCAGAGCCCTCTGCCACACACACACCCCCATCCCAGGGGCCGCAGGGAGGTGGTGTTGGCCACTTTCAGGAGCGGGGCAGGGCCAGGGCAGGCAGAGAGCCTGTGTTAGTCTTGCTGCGTGCCTCTGTCACCCTGGAGCCACTGCCCCAGCCCTAAATTCATGGCCCCGCATGCAATTTCCCCATCCAGCTGTTTCCCCAGCCCTACTCTCGGCAGACTCAGGCCATTTGTTGTTTTATTTAGATTGCAAGCTCTTCAGTATTTCCTGTCTGTAAAGCACTATATAAATTAATGACACTACATAAGTGTTTCTAATGGTATTCAGGCTGCTGTTGGATGGCAGAGGTAAGACACCCCTGCACAGAAGGCAGCAAAAAGCCCAGCGCTTATGTTAGTACGTTAGGTGAGGGAGACAGACAGCATAGCTACATCTCCCCCCTCTCCTCTGCCAAACTGCAAGGGTAAAGAGGGCCATACACCTGATCACCACTCAGTAGCTAGCACTCCTGGGCAAGTGTTCAATGGAGCCCATGCTGCACGTTCCAAAGAGGAGGGGTAGGAACTACTCCTCAGTGTTCTCCTTTCACCTGCACAACAATAGCAAGAAACATTCTGCATGTTTCATTACTCAAGGAGATTACCTCCAACAACTGCCACTTGCTGGAGTACAGTTCTCCCATCACACTGTGACAATGGCTTTAAAAACCACAATACAGCCTTTGAATTACAACTGCTAACCGTGTTTGGTTAGTTTCTTAGCCCACTAAATTCTGGGTAGAGGCTAGATGTATCCAGAAATACTGGCATTTTGGCACTTTCCATTACAATGTTCATCTCCCAAGTTCTTATTCTTTTATGTCTAATCAATATAAGAAAAGTTCTGTTTCATCTCATTGTCAATGTTTCTGGCAAGTATCTAGGATATTTTAGATATGCTGCTACATTGAACTGCCTCATTAAGATGCAGCACAATGCTCTAAACTTCTTAAAAAAAAAATCAGATCACTTACCAATTGCTGCTCCACAGGGGGTGGTACATCTTGGTTGGCATAGACAATAGCAGGATTATAAAGGCTGAATACCACGGGATAGAAAACCTTCTTGCCTATAAAGTCAGAAGAGCTTTTTTACTCATAATGGGCCATCTCTGTGAGTGAAAAGGGCAGCTGTGAAGTATTGCTTTCATGGGGAATATTCATTATTAATCTATTTAACAAAAAAGCATAGGCACATGGCCTGCCACCCATCATTTCCATTTAGAGAGCATATTAACATCTAGCAGGAGTGACAAATAGAAAAGAAATGGTATACAGCCTCCAACGTGATGCTGTGCTAAGGTGGACATGGATCATAGGGCTTCCAGAGGACCCCTAAAGTAACAGTAAGAGTCTGAATGCTAAGAGGGACACTAAGACCATCAAAATCAAACAGCAACCCACCAGAAAGTTTAGGTAAATAGAGTTTTAAAATCACCTCTTTCCTCTGTCAGTTTGGGTGGTTTTACTTTCTGCTATGGCCCTTGCAGTAACAGTTATGTTTATTTTCCATGTGCTGAGATACCAATTTGCAGCTGCTGAGTACTTCTCCTGCTTTAGATACACAGGCAGGTGAGCTAAAGAAGGTCTCTCCAATATTCCACACTATGCCTGCCACAGAGTTTTGGTTGATACTTAGGAGAGCCCTTGCATACACTGGGAATCTGCATGCACTGTCTGCTTCTCCAAAGCCAGTGACCTAGGTTGGGACAAGGCCTCAAGTATTCCTTCCCCTGTGCTGCTGCTGGGGCACCTTCTCAGAGAGGCAGCCTCAGCTTTGCTTTCCATGTAGATTCAATTTAAGAGGGCCTTAAGACCAGGATCCAAGGCCAAATTGAAGGCACTTGTGATCCTCACTGTTCCTTTGTCTCACCAAGGCTCTTTCTTCAGTAGTATCCTTCCCTTCTCCCGGGAATAGCACAAAGAGGCAACATCACTATATCCAGACTCAAGCACCCTCTGCAGCCACCTTCCCTTTGCACATATCTCCAATTCCCACTCCAAACAAATTTGACATACTACTTCCATTAAGAATAGAGGGCCTTGGCTACACTTAAGAGTTACTGCGCAATAAAGCCGCCCACAGCACTGTAACTCACTCCCGTCCACACTGGCAAGGCACATACAGCGCTGTATCTCTGTGGCTACAGCGCTGCAGGTACTCCACCTCCCCGAGAGGAGCAACAGATGCTGCGGAGGGGCTGAGACACTGGTGCTCCAGTGTAAATGGGAAGTAACCTTATTACGCAGTGATTGATCTCCGGAAACTCCCCATAATCCTTTTAAGTGAAGGTTCCTCTCCTTGTTTTGTTGTGATGCCTCTCTGTTTTGTTGTGAACTCTGAGCTTGGAGAGCTGCTTATCAAAAAAACAAAACATAGCTACTGCTTGCTGTGAATGAGGAGAGGCAGGCAGGGGGGCTCCCTTTGGAACGCCCACAGCTAATGTTTGCTTGAAGAGAGATGCAGGGAGAAGGGGAGGGTCCGTTTTGAAGAGCGGCTGCTTATCTGGTCTGTGAGGAAAAAACAAACAGCTGCTGTTTGCTTTCAGTGAGTGAGAGACGGGTGGAGGGGGGTCGGAACTTGCAAGGCAGGGTGCGGATACAGTGTTGGCACTCCAAAAATCCACTCTCCCACACCCCTACACTCCGTCACACTCCATCCCACCCACCCCCCTTTTGAAAAGCATGTTGCAGCCACTTGAACACTGGGATAGCTGCCCATAATGCACCACTCCCAATGCCACTGCAAATGCGGCCACGACAGTGTGCTGGCAGCTGTCAGTGTGGACAGACTGCAGCCCTTTCCCTACTCAGCTGTACGAAGACAGGTATATCTCCCAGCGCAGTACAGCTGCAAGTGTAGCCATACCCGAGATCAGCTCCAAGGCAGACTTCATTCTGTGATATTGCAACAGTGCTAGTTCACAAAGAATTCCTTGTCTGTAACATCGCTCAAGTTATTTAAATACCTATATGGCCTTCCATCACCCTGGTATGCAAATTCTGAGACAAAGAAGAATAAGAGGCAGTAAGCTCAACTCAAATTGGTTTGCAATTGTCTGTCGCCCACCATAAGGAAAACTCTCTCTCTCTTGCAAATTAGCATTCAGAGGAGGGAGAAAAATAAAATTCTGGATGCAAGAAATTTGTAATGAATAAAATTTTTACAATTCTCATTGTGCCACTGTGCTAGCTAGCTTGCATATTAGCTCACAGAAGCCTTCAATTTCTCTACAGGAGTTTGTAAAACAGATAGATAAGCTTCATATGCTCATGAAAGCACAGTCTGGAGGAGAAGAATGGGAGAAAGGAACTCAAATTCTAATTCTAATTCCAACTCTGTCAGCAACATGTTTCGTGGCCTTCAGAGGCATGTCACTTTACTGCCATGTCTTGGCAGTAAAATGGTAATACTTATCCTGCGGGAATGCTGTGGGGACTAAACATTGTAGACCAATGTTTTACAATGGTTTGTAAGATGTGGCGCTCTATATAAAGGCTCAGGATTATAGCAGGTACTGGTTGAGCACATACTATAGTTAAAGCTAAATTCCATTTTCTTTTAGAACTGCTCTTGACTTTGTCAGACTAACTCTTTTGAGGGTAAGTATTTCCCAAGGTTGGTCTCTGCTCCGAGGTGACACTTTTTCAAATCAATGTAGAAATGATCCAATTGTTAAAAGGTACTGAAATATTTTTTTAACTTGGCTTTTTGTAGATTCTCAGCTTTTAAAAGTGTGCATTTACTGTATGAGAATTTTAGTTTGCGTTTTAAATTTAACTGTCTGACATTTATAATGATATGAAGAGAAGTCACATTTTAAAGCATAAGCATTAAGGTAAGTTTCCACTCTCTGCGCTTCCTATGTAAGTGCTAGATTTCTGAGTCTTAATATTCCATCAACACTAGTTACTTTGTGCACAGAATTATTTTTCCTTCCAAGAGCCACACTACTGAAATTACTCCACCATTCAAAGTAGTTTTATCAAATTATTGTAAAGCCCAATTCAGAAGGTAACATGTCCCTGCTTCAGTGACTTAACAGGAGCTTACCTGGTTCAGCATTCAAGCGGCAACTGTTAAGGAACTCAGCTGTGAAGTAAATATCAACATCGCAGAAGAACATTAACACTTCGCCTTTTTCCCAAGCTCTGGCACCCATGTCTAGTCCTCGCCCACGATTAAATTCCTCATTCAAAGAGACCAGTGTGTAATTGTGAAAATTAGTTTCTCTATAAAGGAAAAAAGTGAAAATTTAAATAAAGGAGTATGGGAAAAAGATGGCATTTACAGTGCTGTAAATTGCCAATTTAGTATAAATTAGCTCTGGATACTTATTTAAAATATCTAATAATACCAATCTTACTGTTTTTCTCATGCATTTGGTGGGGGGGGACAGATGCAGCATTACGCATTCTCTACATTTAATAATCTAATATACAAGTTGGAGAGAGAGAGAGAGAGATATCTGATCTCTGCCACCACAATCTATGCAGTAACATTTCAAATACAGTAGTTATCCAGACAGATTAAAAGGGTGCTTTGAGCCTCTGATGCCACTAACTCCAGGAGCAGCCCCAGACTGAAAGGCACTTCTAAAATTATCTCAGGATTCTGGAAGTGGGACTCTCAGTCTCAAGAGCAGAGCACATTGGGAACTCAAACTATGCACTATCTGATGGCTGGAAGTGAGGCAATAAGCTGCAAGCTGTCCATGTTAATGCCTCCGCTGCCCAGTCAACTTACTATCTCCCCACCAGCCTCACACACACACACTGAAGAGAAAGGAATGTTGGAAAGAGCTATATAGAAGCATACGAGAAGCAAATCTGGGGCAAATGAGCAAATGCCCCAAAATACCATCTGGAAACGCTCAGAAAGCACATTTTGGAAACATGAGAACAATACTTCCTAACCTAGCTGGGGATCCACTGAGTCAACAAAACCTAGTCTGAAAAAGATCACTCATTTGTGAAGAAATTTGAGGGGCCTCAATGAGGAAAAGTCAGTTTCCCAATAGAAAAAACAGTGTTCTTCACACTGACAGCCACCTGACAGGTCTGCTCTGAGGTTTTGCAGATGAAGCAGTGGAGGAAAACAAACACTTCTCAACCTCTGTGCATCAAGCCACTCTCTCATGGTGCTGTTTCAAGCCATCTGCACTATAACCTTTGGCCAATAGGTTTCATCATTTGTTTACAAAGTGATCCACGGAAAGTTATGTACAAGTAGGGGACAATTTGGAATCATATTGAAGGCTGAGAACAATAGATGAACTACTCAGGCTAACAGATTGAATGGCCCTCTGGCAGCAGGGTAATGTGTTAGTTTTGTCACAGGTGACCAGCCATTTCTATTCACTACCATTAAATATCATCGGTTACCATTATTTGGGACATATAATAGCATATTTTATCCATAATTTCACCTTTTACATGTTTAATTTTCCAGTCAGCACCAGTTCATGTGACCCAGTATTTACTACAAAACTCACCACTGCATTTTATACTATCCACTGCCAACCATTAGTGAACCACTCCTAATCTCTCAGCTATGCATTCTTTCAGACCCAGAATATTCAAATAATCACCCCACAAAAATAGAGACTTTAACAACCACAAACAATGCTAAGAAGAATCAAAATGATGAACATATTGTAAGAAGGCAAAATGAATTTTTGTTTGGCTGTGACTGACTCACCAAGTTCTTCCTCACTATTTGTGAGGTTTTGTTTTTTTTTAAACTAACCAATAAACATCACTTATATTTCAGAGCCTTCTACTTGGATTAGCTCACTTACCGAGCTACTGACTCCAGGATGCTCCTCACTTCAGATAGCCCATCTTGGCCAAAGTATACCACTGTGAGGTGAATCCGCTTGTCCTGATGAATACACACATCCCTATGATAAAGATGAGTTAATATCCATTATAATATTCTAGCAAGGGCTCTCTCTCAAGTGTTTTGAAGTTAGGGGCTAAGCAAATTACTTGCCTACAAGCTTTTTGATTTTGACAATGACGACCCCACATACAGCAACATCACGTCACGTGGAGCTAATGCATATGGCAGGAATCAGCAACCTTTCAGAAGTGGTGTGCCGAGTCTTCACTTACTCACTTTAACTTAAGGTAATACATTTTAATGTTTTTTAGAAGGTCTCTAAGTCTATATCATGTAACTAAACTATTGTTGTATGTAAAGTAAACAAGGTTTTCAAAATGTTTGAGAAGCTTCATTTAAAATTAAATTAAAATGCTGATCTTACGCCACCGGCCCACTCGGCCCACTGCTGGACTGGGGTTCCGTTCACCTAGTTTGGCAGTGGGCTGAGCAGGGCCTGCGGGATCCCTGCTGGCAAGGGGTCGGCAGCCAGGACCCCAGACCAGCAGTGGGCTGAGCAGCTCAGCCACTGCCAATCCAGAGTGCTGGCTGCTGGCTCCAGCCAGTCAGGGTGTTGGCTGCCAGCTCCACTCAGCCCGCTGCCAGTCTGGGGTCCTGGCCCTGCCTACATACAATGGGTACCAACCTTCTCCCTGGTTCTGGCCCATTCTCTTCCTCTTTCTCTGCACTGAGCTGAGAATGGGAGTGCACTGAGCACAGGGTTGATGGTGAAGGAGCAGGCTGGGGGTTGGGGTGCAGGGTCTGGCTAGGAGCTAGAATGAGGGAGGGGGCAGGAGGTTTGGGTATGGAGGGCTTACCTGGGACAGCTCCCATTTGGTGCGAGGGGTGCAGGTGGGAATATGGGGGAGAGGTGTGGGCGTACCTGTTTGGTGCTCAGGGTGGGGCTAGGGATGTGTGCGGGGTGCAAGAGACAGGGCATGGGCTGGAAGTGTGTGAGAGGGTGCAGAAGTCAGAGTATGGGATGGCTGGGTATGTGTGCGGGGTGCAGAAGTCAGGTAAGAGGAGAGAGAGAGAGTGTGTGTGTGTGTGCGCGCGCGCAGCGGTCAGGGCAGAGGGCTGGGGTGCTCGGCTCATGGGGGTGCTCCCAACTCCCTGCCATGAGCAGCTCACAGCAGGGGGCTGGAGGGGATATGCCCTGATCCCACCCTTTTTCCCAAGGCCCTGTCCCCACCTCTTCTGTCTCCTCCGCGGAACAGCGAGCACACTGCAGCTCCGCTTCTCCCCCTGGCAATCAGCTGATTGGCACAGGGAAGGAGAGGAAGAGGGGCAGGAAAGCAGCACGCTGGGGGAAGAAGCAGGAGAGGTGGGAGTTTGGCTGCCAGCAGGACCAAGCTTCTGCCTCCAGCCTGCCACCGTTCTGGGGTTTCGGCCGCCAGTTCCTTCACCCAGGCCGGAAGCGGGCGCTGAATGGGACCGGCAGTGGGAACCTGGCTGGCAAGGCGCCAGTAGCGGGAACCCCAGAGTGGTGGCAGGCTGAGCGGCTCAGCCCGCCACTGCGTGCCATCAAAAAATCTGCTCATGTGCCACCATTGGCACGTGTTCTGTAGGTTGCTGACCCCTGGTATATGGTATATTTTATAAAATCACCTCTTGTCAACTAAAAGCCATTCATTGAAATTATTCACTATTGTAATTCAATACAGATACTGTAATAGTTTACATTAATCTTGCTGTAAAAAAGTTTTAAAAGACTTCACAGCTCATCTAGCAGCTTTTAAAGAGAGAAACACATTAGTTCTCCTGTGCCCTATCTTTCTGATTCAAATAGGTCATCCACTCCTGCATCTTATTTCTGATAAGGTAGCTCTAAAGCTAATACATCCACCAAAATTATCATGTAATTAAGCATCAGATCTCCAGTGGCTCTGTCATTCTTAATCTAGGTTGAAGTCCTAACTAGAGTATTTGGTTTGTGTTTTATTGTAAAGATAAGGAAGAAGATTGTTTGAAGAAACATTTCTCCATGCAGAGCTAGTATTTCATAACATTTCTACACAAGTTATAGAACTGAAGTAGAGCTAAGTTCCATCAAAATAGGTTTTCACTTCGACAAACTAAGGAAAAGCTTCACACTTCAATTTAGACTCTCATGCACTTACCTAAAGTTTTGCATGAATTGTGCAAATGCCTCAGTTCTTCCAGCAAGAGGGACAATGATGTTAATAACTGATCTGGAAATGTCAACTGTTTCACTCTTCACTTTCATGAGGGGTCCAAATGGTCGGAATAGTGTGACATGTCTGTATTCCATAACATCGGTCTTTTTATAAAACAATTCATACTGTGTTCCTTTATCTCTCTCTGTGCGATAATAACCTGAAGTTATAGAAGGAATTTATCAAGTCAAAAACATGAGATTCACTAAGACATTTAGCTATTCATTGCAGATGCACCAATTGATTTCTATCAAACCATAAAACAGTGTAGAAAAATAAAGCTAATTGGTAAGAGTTTTTTCATTCATTCAAAAGAGAAAGTTTTGGGGTTTTTGTCAAAAAGCAAAAAAATCCAAGAAAACCTAAAAAACATCAAAAACAAATATTTCCCAAAGAAACTTCTGTTTTGACAAAAAATCATTTTCATTGGGGGTGGGGGAGAGATTTGGGAAATAGTGAGTAAGGATACTGCAACATATGACACTCTTTGGTGAGCTAGCAGGTACACACCAAACCCAGAAGATCCATGTAAACCCTATGCACCCTCTCTCTGCCCCTGGTCAGTTGGTTCTAAGAAGTTGCTGGGTCACAGACCATGACTACTCTTTGTGAGGCCTCTATTGGGCTGACTAATTCTTGGAAGAAGCTTCTGGAATTTTACAGGTTGGTCATTTCTGTTGCTACAGCAACAATAATAGAGCTAATCACCATGGGTTTTACAGACGCAATCCCCCTGTATTACCATCTCAAAACAGGTTCTGCAAGAATTAGAGTTGGTTCTCAAAATGAGGAGGATTGGCACCAGATATCAAAAAGTTCGTCAACTTTTACTACTTCCCGGCTGAGTCCTACACTGAGGAACAGTCAACTTTTGCTACTTTGTTTGTGGCCGTAGTTTTGACTCTATATAATCCATTTTAAAAGGAGATTAACATTTTAATTATTTTTACTGACTTCATAGAATTTGCTCTTTTGAAACAGAAATTATATCTTGACAAACCTGATATTTGAAAATTGGCTAATTAAATCAAAACTATCTGTCATGGAAAACTGTGTTGCTACTTTAATGACTGATAGGGCTTGCGCCAGGCACCAGCCCAGCAAGCAGCTGCTTGGGGCACACAATGGTGAGGGGCGGCACGTCCAGGTCTTCGGCAGCAATTCGGCAGCAGGTCCCTCACACTCTCCCGGAGCAAAGGACCAGCCGCCGAAGACTGAAGCGGCGGCGGTAGAGCTGCAGATCACGACCATGGCTTTTTTTTTTTTTTTTTTGCGCTGCTTGGGGCAGCAAAAACCCTGGAGCTGGCCCTGATGACTGAGGTTCGATGTACAGAAGATTCTACATAAGAGAAGAAGCAGTTTTATTTTAGGAGGAGCAATGGCACATTTTTCATCTTCAGAGTATAAATCCTTCACTGCATATAAACATTGGAACTCTTTGCACAAAATAAGAACTATTAGAAATTGTTTGCTGATTAATCTGATGAGCAAATAATGTAATCTGATTAAGCAGTGACTAGCATAATATGAAAGACACATAGTAAACCCATTCCTAAAATCAGTTCCAGTGGTCGTGCCTCTCAGAGGAACTTATTCCCTCTTCACACCCATTACACAAGTTTAGAGAGGGATAGCTGCATGAAAGAGCACTGGCATCAACCTGGACTAGGCCCTCTAACAAATACTGGATGGTCTTCAATAATTGTTAAAACTGAATCTTGGGTTGCCATTAGCCAATATTTTCTCTATCCGATAAGTGGGGTGTAAACTTTTGCCCTATGCAACCTACCTACCAAGGGAAAGAATGAAAATGAGCCCAAGTAGTCACCCTTTAGTAACTTACATTTAAGGGCTGTCAAGAAACAATGCCCGAGCAAGTAGCCTCAGTAATTCTAGCACACGCTGCCTAGGGACCCCCAGAACTAGGTCTAACAGGGATGTTCAGACACCATAGTGTCTCACACACAGGATGAATAGGACTTTCTAGCATTGTAAATCGGTTCTGTTCCTGTAACCAAGAACCTCTGTCTAATTTAACTTACAGTGAAGTCTAAGATCAGATGAGACCAAAATTCGCTAATTCTTTGTTCCAACTGCTAATTAACATATAAATATTTTTAAGAAGGCTGTTTGTCAGTCTCAGTGGTCAAAAACTATTAACAGGAGGTGCAGGTGTCTCAAACTCACGACAGTTAAATCCAAAGCAGACTGCGAAAAGTTACAAAAGGATCTCAGTAAACTGGGAAACAGAGTGGCAGATGAAATTCAATGTAAATAAATGCAAAGTCAAGCACATGGGAAAACAATCCCAACTATACATACAAAATGATGGGATCGAAATTAACTGTTCCCACTCAAGAAAGATCTCGGAGTCATTGTGGATAGTTCTGTGAAAATATCAGCTCAACGTGCAATGGCAGTCAAAAAAATGTAACAATGTTAGGAACCATTAAGAAAGGGATCGATAAGACAGAAAAATATTAGAATGCCATTATATAAATACATGCTGCACTGAACTGCGTGCAGTTTTGGTGAACACATCTCAAAAGAGATGTGCTAGAATTGGAAAGGTACAGAGAAAGGCAACAAACATGATTAAAGGTATGGAACAGCTTCCATACGAGGAGAGATTTAAAAAAATCTTCATCTTAGAAAGCAGAAAACTAAGAGGATACATTGGAGGTCTATAAAAACAAGAATGGGGTGGAGAAAGTGAACAGGGAAGTATTATTTACTCCTTCACATAACACAAGAACCAGGAGTCACCCAACAAAATTAACAGGCAGCAAGTATAAAACAGACAAAAGGAAATATTTCTTCACACAGTGCACAGTCAATCCATGAAAATCACTGCCAGGTGATTGAAGGACAAAAGTATAACAGGGTTCAGAAAAAAATTAGATAAGTTCATGGAGAATAGGACCATCAGTGGCTATTAGCCAAGTTGGTCTGGGATGAAAACCCATGCTCTGGGTGTCCCTAGCCTCTGATTGCCAGAAGGTGGGAGCAGACAACAGCAGATGGATCACTTGATGATTACCTGTTCCGTTCAATTCCCTCTGATGCCCCTGGCGTTGTCCAAAGTTGGAAGACAGGCTACTAGGCTGGATGGACCATTGGTCTGACCCAGTATGGCCATTCTTATGTTCTTATATCCAGTGGGATCTGCAGGGTGATATATAGTTGATAACCTGGTGCACTACCCCACTACATGAAATTCAAGTTGAGACCACTAACAGCAAAAGGACTACCACCTGAGCTGGTGCAGTGTGAGAAAACAGAAACGGGACAAAGCTGTGACTAGCCCTGGAAGCATGACACCCTCAGTGACCTCTTTTACAAGCACCAAAGCATTTGACCCTTAACATTTAATTTTTGCAGTACTAGTGCATAGTAGCTAGCTCTCTCAGTGTTTCTGTAAGTCCTACGTTATTTTATCTGGATATAGTCACGGTTTAATATGGATTGGATCACCCTTCCCCAGCACTCAAAAAAACAAAAACAAACACAACTTATTTTTATTTTTTTTTAAAAAGAGAGGGTTCTGAAGCAGACGATACTCAACACATCCTTAGGGACCAGGGAAGGACAAAGGTAAAGCCAGTTACCCAAACATGTGGTGGTGACAAAATAGTTGATGTACAACTCAATTTTTAAAGTTGTTTCTTTCAAATGAACAAGTCACTATGTTGCTTTTGAGATACTTTCAGAAAAATGCTAGGTAAAAGGATTTACTAGTTTTGCGCCATTAACAAACCTGTACATTCTCTCTCAAATGCACTGCAGGTAGAACTTTGTTTCTGGGATGAACAACGGAAGTAAACATCCTCAGTTTCAATATTATACAAAAGTTACGCTTCAATAAATTCCACACCAGACCACTTTGATTTATATAAAACAAAGAAAGAGACAGAGGAGAATTAAGGGTGAAGCAATCTACAAAATCAAATTTGTATGGGGGCAGAAAACAGGATCCCCTCCAAAACTCCAAACAATGGTGCAGTTTCAGTTGTAAAAAGTCTGAAAATCCTACTGTATGCAGTTAATTTGTTATGTAAGTCTGCAAAAATGACATATATTAGTCTCATAAGATTAATAATACAGAGCTTCTGCAAATAATTTGTGATCACAATAGCGTAATCAAGTCCAATACTATGATTGTATATTAGACCTCACACATCAATATATCACTTGCAAAAAACACTGCATAAATTCAATCTCGACAGAGAAGGAAACGCTGTGTTTAAGCGTAACAGGACCATATTGAAAAATTATTAACTATGAACTCCTTTACATTCATGAATTAATTCCCTTGCTTTCTGACCTCCCCACCATGCCCATCATTTTGTATTTACTGCTGCTTAATCAGTTCACTGTTTAAGGAAGAAGTTGGTGAACCAGAATTAGCATGCATATTTGCTAAGCGTTCTCACATTATCGTCTGCTAATATTTCACACTTTTAATGTTAAATATTATGCTCCGTGCTACCTAAAAACTGGAATTCCCAGATTTTAAAATGATACACAGGATGTGCTCCTGGCTCTAGTGGCCGTGACAGATTTTGGATTTCAAGAAGAAAAACCCAAAATGGTAAACAAAGTGATTGGATTTGAAAGCCCTTTGTTAAAAGCTGCCTTCCCTGCCCTCCCCCCACCCAAAGGCATTTTCTACCACAGGAAAGTTGCTATTCCTGATGTTGCAGGTTTTAAACACAGTCCAAGGACAACGATATCAAGACCTATACTACTGTAACATTTTTTTTTTTTAATGTTCAAAATCCTTAAAATTTGTTTAGAGCCTTGAAAGCACTCAAGGCATTAACTGCCAATCCTTCCCCAATTATAAATCCACAACTCCTCTTCAACTTAAAGTCAGACTAGATGATCATAATGGTCCCTTTCACCTTAAAGTCTATGCTTTCACCTTCTCCTACACTGAATCTTTTTGCTCCTTATTTTTAGGGAAAGCAAGACAAGGCATAGCCCATAAGGCTTGGCTTGAGTAGCTACTCTACCCCCTCCAAACTTCTACACATATTCACTTTCATTCACGAACAGCACGGAGTGATCTTCAGGCACAAATTCGTCTATCCCAAGAAGCATTGATAATTATAATTCCTCCTGACTTCTACTGGCAACCCCGATTAAAAGTATGTGAACATATGCTTAAGAGAAAACATTTGCAAGAGATGTGCTAGTTTTACAAAAGATAGCAGGTAATGCTTAGCAGTAAAAATGTGTTGGATTGTTTAAACAGTTTTACTCAGCGAACAAACAAAGACTAAGAAAAAAAGACATTGAGACATACTAAATGAAGATAAATTCTATATTCCTGTGCTCACCATGGGTTAACAGCCTTAACTATAAAGATAATGCTACATCTGTAATCTTACTGATTTCACAAGATTAAATCTGATCAAGTGTGTGGCAAAGAAGTCAGGGAACAGAAAACTAAGTACTGTAAAAGTAGCTAACATCTGCTTAACTTCTCACTACATGAAATTTTAGCAACTGAGAATGACTTGTATAATAAAACCTGCTATCCCCACCTTAAAACTAGTATTTACTGACTACGATCCAGAATAAAGAACAGCAAAGCAAACACTGGCAGAAATAAATTTCTGCCATTCTTGGCCTCTGAAGTTTTATTCACTTTAAGTATATACAGAGGACCCTGGTCATGTAAACTGAGTTTTGAAAATAAAGTTGCTAAAACTATTACCGACTTCTTTGTTAGTCACTTTTTTTAGTTTTTTAGTTCCATTAGTAAAGATTAAAATGTACTACCACAAAATGTATTACTCATTTGTGTTAATTTGACCCTTGTGGATTAATTCGCAGTAGCAATTGTGCTAAGAGGCTGCTAAAGTCAGAGCTGCTGGACTAGGGCAGTAGCTACACACAGACACTCAGGGTGCGGCCTGCATGCTGCTGTTTGGCCGTTCATGAGCAACCCAAGTTGGAAGCTACAATAGCAAAGCATCACGAGGCATCCAAAGTTGCAGGGCAGGAGTGACAGCCCCTCTCTGACCTGGATTGCACCCAGGAATGTTATTGTTGTTTTGCATACCCCTGTAACTCTCTTGTGCTGTTTAAGAAGTAAGTGTATTTGTACGTGCATTTAAGTTGTAACAGTGTGAATCCAGTGTACCTTGCTGTACCCTGCCGTGTTTCCCCAAAGGGATAAACTATAAGTCACAGTGCCCACAGAAAGGGCAAGAACTACTCTGTGGGAGCATGCAATAAGCATCTGGCTTGGGCAGTCTCAGCACTGGTCTTGAGGGCTATGATAGCTGGACTGCAGCATCTCCTGTCCCCAGGAAGTGTTTCAGACAAAGAGTCTGCAACTGGAAGCGTGCCCTAAAGACACAGAGCAAGTCTGGACTCTGCAGAGATCCTGCAGGCTTTGATGCACGTGGCATCCAAAAACTGGGTCGGATATTGAGATAGGTATAGACCTACACACCATCACAGCACGTTTCTTCTTAGTTAAAAGCAGTAGATAAAAATAAAACATTAAAATGGCAGTGTTATCCTGTGGAGGAGAGTGAACAAGCACTTAACTTTTCACTCGAGTGGCTATGTCAGAAGCCTTTTGCTTGTGTGAAAGATTTGTTGTTTGTGGTCCAACCCCCGCAAAGTAAAACTGCCATTTCTTTTATGCGCTCCAATTCTGCTCTTAAGACAAAGTCAACAATGCTCTGCTGCAGCTCCCCTGCATCATCCACCCTCTAGCAAGTGTGGCCAGATGGTAGGCAGCTCTTATCCATGTGAGACATATACACCTGACTCTTCTTGTGAACACTATCCACAATAGTTCACTCTGCCAAGCCCAGAAGCCATCAGTTGTTTCAGGTGAGGGGGTGATAAAATAAAGTCAGTTTAAAATAAAGAAACCACTATACAGCTTTCAGATGGAAGTGTTTATTTTCTTCAATCAGGTTATATTCTCTTATACATTACTTTGACAGGTCACTATTAATTTTATGTCTTTGAGAGATACAAAATAAAGACATATTAAACAGTCCTATCGGCCACCTCCAGACTGCAGCAGGGTTTTCTGGTAGATACCTCATCACCAGCAAAGCAGGGTGATTATTTATCTACAAAAACATTATTTGTGGCACTCACCATGTTATTTTACAGTTTCAATTTATAGATCTGCAATTTCCTTTTACTATTTTCTTGATCCGGCCCCATCAATAGCAAAAATGCCATATGCTGGTGCTGAGCTCAAGTGCACATTCACGGATGTGATATGATACCAGATTTGATATCAGACACACACCTCTGAAAACCATTTGCCTTGCTTTAGAAAATATACTTCAAGCTAACTGCTCTACTACACAGGCTGCTTGAATCAGACATGGAAGGCATGGCAAGAGAAGAACATGAAATGCTAGAACACACCAGCAAAAGGATACCACAGAATTGAAGGATTAGTAAAATGCAGAAAATAGGATTGGAAAAGGATAGTAGTACCAAGGCAATTTATCATATTTGGCAAGTATCATGGCTTCTGTGTGAAGCTTTTATGGCCATATGGTCGGCCCCACTGGGAATCCACACTACATACAAACTTCATTAACTATATACACTATATTATTATAAAGTATACTCTTTGAAAATGCTAGATTCTCTCTCTCTCACACACACACACTCTCTCTCTCTCTC
>NC_133783.1:7975639-8019739 GCF_003597395.2 Chelonoidis abingdonii | reverse complement strand
AAAGAAGAGATGATGCAAAGCCCTCAGAGACCTGAACGTTAATAAGAACTGCGCGAATTTAAAAATGAATCCACAGACATACCAAGCACAAGAGAAAATCAAGAAAGAACTTCATAAAACAAAAATAGTAAAAAGTTTAAGAACCTACTAAAAGCTTGTGGTAATCTAGCCATCAATCCAGACGACCAGTCCACATCCCTTCCCAACTGACTTGCGTTCCAAATTGGCTTACCTACCCCCAGCCACACCACTTGGGATACCGCTGCCACCAGATCAGAATAATCTAGGGCCCTGATCCCGCCCTTTTTCCTCTCGGGCCCAACCCCCCTTAGGGACACCCAGATCCCAATCCCTTAATCAAAAACAGGGAAATAACCCCTTCCCTTCCTCCAGTCTGCCCCGCTAACCGTGTGACCAAGAACCAGCTCTGCTCCTAGACAAGGAAGCAAAATACCCACACTGGCCGCACCCCACCTGCCCAGGAACCAGGGAAAACGTAACCACCAAGAACAAGAGATCTCGTCTCTTCCCCCGTACGCTCCCTGGACCAAAAGGAAAAGCCCCACAGCCTGCCCTATGCTCCCTAGGAAAGAAACTTTCACCAAGTTAAAAAGAAAAATTTAAGAAAAAAAGAAAAAAAATATAAAACATCACTTGCATTAAGAAACAATACAGCTCTGCTATAAAAATTAAAAACGTCCAGATTAAAAAAGCCCAATTAAACCACACAACAAATAACAACAGTAAAGAACCCCAAATACCACATAGCAATCTTGCGGTTCTGGTATTACAGATTGAGAAAAGTATTCGAAAGAATAGAAAAACTTGTCTCATAACTAAAAAACAACAAAGACCCCGATATACAAATCCCCCCTGACTAAAACAACCAGCCTGGAGGTCCCGCATTTCGTACCCTCTTCAATGAAAGAAAGCTAACCCTTACCTACTACCATTATGACAGCGCCGCCCAACACCGACAGGAAGAAACACTAATTTCACCAAAATTAAACTAAACAGAGAACCACGACAGCACATAGAAAAAAACATCAAAGTACAAGACTCAGCAGTCAGGAAATTTAACATATCTGAACCTCACGGAAGGCATCACACACTTGAAAGCTCCTGAAAGTCCGAATAACGAAATCAAAAAATGAGAGCTAGACTCCACCAAGAAGTTCTTGGTTGCCTTGGCTTAGAAACGCACTAAGCGCAGCAGGTCATTTGTAAGCTGAAGCCTGCCGCCCAAAACCGATGCGAGCTTTCAGGCGACACAATCAAGTATCCTTTCACTGATACTGACCAGCTGATTCCCTCTCCGAATTCTGCTAAACCACACAGAAATTCGACCTTCCATCCTGCCATAAGAATGCTCCTATAACCACGCTCAAGCACGGGACTAGAAGGTTCAAGCTGGGCCCGTAGCACAGTCAACGTGAGCAGTCGCCCTTAAAGTTGGTAAAGGCTCCCTGACACCATCATCCTTTAACTGAGTGCTGGGCATTTCAAGCCCCAAGGCAGCATTTTGCGTAAGTTGACACGCCTAAAACCGCCAACCTAAGAAAATTGACCTGTCTTTGACTTGGACAGGCCACTTTGGAAGCCCCCACCTCGCCGAGGGGTTATGTACCTTCGACCGCACCTAGATCCCAGAACACCGTTTGCCGTATTGGACACTTTAATGGCCTTAAACAGTTAACCTCTGCCCTGAGTACGCAAAGACCTTTCCAGTGTCTAAGGTGCGGCACAGATACAAAAAATGCCAATCACGAGGTAGGCAACTGCAATTCCCAGTCCTCGAAGTAACTACTAAACGCATCTGGAAAGTGGCATTCCGCACCCAAAGAACACGTTAAATCATAGACCCCTGCAGGGGACGAAACTGCGACCTTCTTGGGCAGTCATCAGCTACTGGCCTAACCATCCTTTAAGTCAGGGTAAAAGAACGGGCACGTCCCAACTGCCAAAGCTCACGGTCGCGGGCATTGGAAGTTCTGAACGAGTACCGCATTACTTACACCACACCAAAACGTATTCCCATCGTTGGGTACCAGAACACCCGAACCCATGCACTGTAGATGAGCGATAACCCATCGTAGCAGTCGGACTCCCCGCGTAAGCACCTTGCGTGGGGGAAGCCAACCGGTGGTTTCTAATGGGACATACTTGTCGATGAGTGTATGCCAGTCACCTGGAGTCTGAAACAAGTGCATAAGTGGTGCACACTCCTGGATGTTCCGCTGCAGACGTTCCAGGGTTAAGTCCATCCTCTTCACCCGCGCCTCTGCCTAGGCAAGTAAGGCCCCATCGAGCCACTCTGCGGCTCTGCTCCCTGACCGTAAACTGAACAAAGACCCTTAAAGTCTCGTAAAAAACGGCTGAGAAAAACAATGGTACAGCTTTTGTTTAGGAGAATCGAAAATCAAGAGATAAACACTCCCAAGGCGCTCTTGACTGGAAGCCCCCCAGATTTCCATCTAGACCCTGTTTGCGCCTTAAGACCAAACCTGGTCCCCTCTCGAAGGAACGGTCGGTAGTTATTCGACAGTTTCCCCTAGTACCTGTAGGTTTCTTACAAAGGGCTAGAGAATGGCGGAGGTGGTGTAAGGTTCTCACAAAAATCCAGAATTGTTAGACCTGGCAAGGTAAAACACCTCCCATGGTGCCACCAAACGAAAGCCCCGCGTTACTTCAGCCAGACCACTAACAAAGGTGAGAACCCTCAACGATGCGTGAAGCCGCGAAGCAAAGAGCACTGCGCAATACAGGTCCCACAGAATCATAACATTAACGGACAATGGCCCCCAATGTTATAAAACTCCACGAGGCCCATTGGGATTGGGGCAACCAAGTGATCACCCCAATGTCCCACAGGTCCCCGAGTGCCTGCAAAATTAAGATCGAATCGAAGATACGAGGCAACCGACCTGTGAAAATTCGGTATAGGGCCGCACAACGCTAGCCTGTGTAAACCAAGCCACTGGGCGTCTGCCACTGTAAGCAAAGTCCACAAGTCAGTAACTACGTCCTGGTGTCTTGCTCGAAAAGGACCCAAAACCACAGCACCGCTAAAATGGACCTCAATTATGGGATGGCTGAGAGGGGCCCTTCGGCCAGACTTGAGCTCCGACTCGGCACAGCTCACAAGACTGACAACCGGCAACTCCTGCCCATCCCCTCCCAGTAGAAAACTCCCCAACCTGCTTGGTTCTGTTCACCCCACATGACCCTGGGATAGCATGCTATAGCTCAGAGACTTCCCCTGTTAGTGGAACCACCAACCGCTTTATGCCCTTATGCTCCACCAGAAAAAACCCTGTATAAAATCCTTGGTCATAACAAACCGATCGTCAAGAGCTGAGAGCCGTGGTCGCTTCCTCCGCCGCCAAGCCGAAGTAATCATCTCGCCGCCAGCTGAACTGTTCCCCTGAACTGGGGACCCCAGTCCTTCCTCAGACTGGAACTTGGCTTGCCCTCGAATGATTAATGATGTTTGAGTCGGCGTGCACCTGGTGTATTTCCGCTCGCCTGCCTCTGATGGGGTTTGTTGGCTCGCCATTAAGCTCGTTCCCTCTGCATGGGTTTAAGTGTGTGCGCTGCTTTGCGTGCGTTCCAGTTCCGGCGGGACTGGTTTGGCGTTCACCGGACATGATCCCGGTCACTAGCCCAGCTGGTCTCTGACACAGAAACGATTCCTTGACGGCTCAAGGAAAGAATTCTGGAACTTGTCTGTGCTGCGTGTAACCAGCCTCTCTCTGGACTTAACTAGTGGCCAAGTCTTCCCCATAGCATCGGGAGATAATTCATAGACGCAAAAGTCCCATTCCGACAGCCTGACGAGCACATTTTCAAGGCTGACAAGTCCTACAAGCTGTAAACTGAGGGTAAATGTCACTTGGCCCTGTTAGATGTGGATCCGACTAAGGATTGGGTAGCGACACTTGTGCCCGCCTCCACCGAACCTCTGTCCGCCCATCTCAGCTTCCCTGCCCAAGGATTAGAGACTGGGCCTGGCTGCCTGGCGGTTGCAATACTGCACCGGTGGATTACGCAAGTTGCCTGGATATCCATTCATACATTGATAGCAATTTTCCAGATAACTGGCCGGGGGATTGAAGAAAGCACTGAACTGTAGTGGAAGGATAAGTCTCGCTCTTTTTTGTAGGGTTGGGTTTGGGGGGTTCCCTCATGTTAGGTATGCGGGGTGGCTCCTGGGTCACTCCCCTTTACAGAACACCCGCACGCCACCATTTGGCTCCAATCTCCCCCCTCGTGAGAGTTGGTTTGGCCATCATGAGTACCCTCGTTATTCCTCAGAACACCAACCAAAATCCTGTCTGTTTAGCTGATTGTTGTTTAATCTCTGCGCCATCATATAGGTGCGCAACTCAAAGTTTGAACCGGTCCTGAACCAGGCTCGCCAACTTCCCAACGTAAAGCGTGTCGGAAAAGACCCCTCTGGTCCACTTGTTCGAACCGCCACGGCGGAAATCCGGGGTATCCCCCACGATCCTGGTTGAAAACATTTAAATCAAATTCATTTTCCTTGCAGTTAGCCGCCACATCGCCAAGGGTCCACTGATCGGACTCACTCTAACACGTACTGTTTTCAAGGATGTACCCAAGACAGACCCTTCGAAATTTTCTAAAAGAAGGTCGCCGGTCCTCAAACACCTCCTTAGCTGGAAATTCCTTGTCGTGGAACAACAACGGCGCGAGGGTAAGAATTTGGGGCCTGCTGCTAGCCCTCATTCCAAGCCTGCTTGAGCCCTCTTGGTAGCATCGCTCGTGAAGCCTCCTCTTCTTTTCTCGGAACCTGTGCTTCTTGATCCGCCTTTTTGGGCTTCTGGACCCGGATAGCCTCTGCACTTGTCGGCCTTAAAGTAGTCCAGCGTCCCTATTTATTTCGTCTGGCTGTAGCCTGGGGCTCTTCCGTTTCTGCTCATCTTTGAACTCATTGTCTGGTGAGCCCCTGGTCTGTGTCTGAATGCTGCTTCTGCTGCTGAAGATTGTCCTAGCTCTGTGATTGGCAATGAACCAACCAAGCTACATTACCTGTAGTTTGCTGGCTGGGTACTAAGTTCATGTTTAACAAAAAAGAGTCCTCTGAAGACTGAAAAAAAAAATTGCAGAGCTGCACAAGCAAAGGAAAAAAAAATCAAAGCTGCTACAGAAGCAAAAATGAAGCAGAAAAACAAATCAACTCCTACCCGTAATAAACCACCGTCTTCCTGAAAGTAAGACAAGACAGCAAGAAAAGAAAAAAAAATTTCTTCGAAAACCATCCCCCTCCCTGAACGTGTGATGCTACAAGCCCTCCTAAAGAAGCAAGTCCAAACCAATGACTCTAGCCGCTTAATAGCCATTGATGTGAAATGCAACTGCGAAGAACAGCAGGGAAAAGAAAAAAATTTTAGCTCTCCCTTTAAAACCCAATTCCGCCTGCAAGCGTAGCAGGAAAAAAAATTAATGAGCTACTAGGATTATAACTTCCACCCGCGCAACAACACCAGGGTAACTAAGCTCCATCCAGACGGACTTTAGGGCCACCAGTCTCCTTCCCAAATCTGACTTTGCGTCCAAATTGGGGCTACGAAACTTCCCCAACTCACACCAGCTTGAAGCCGCTGCCACCAGTCAAGAATTAAATCTATGGGGCCTGATCCGCCCCATTTCTCCTCCTTGCCCCCCAACTCCCCTTGGTGTACACCCAGATTCCCAATCCCTAAGCTAAAAGCAGTGAAATAAACCCCTTCCCTTCTCCAACTTGCCCTGCGCTAACCGTGTACCCAAAAAACCAGCTTCTGCTTCGCAGGACAATGGAGATGCAAAATACCCACAGCTGGGCTCGCCCCCCCCCTTGCGCCAGAACCAGGAAAACTGTAACCGACCAAGACCAGAGAGAATCTATCGTCTCGTCCCCGCCAGTCGCTCTTTCCCTGGACCCAAAATAGGAAAATACCCCACACCTGGCTTTCCTGCCCCCTAGGAAGAAACTTTCACAGTAAAAAGAAAACTTAAGAAAAAGAAAAAAATAAAAACAATCATCGCATAAGAAACTAATACAGGCTCTGCTTAAAAGAAAAAAAAAAAACAGTCCTATTTAAAAGAATCCCAATTAAAACCAGCACAACAAATAACAAAGGTAAATACACCCCAAAGACCACAATAGCTGAAACTGCGGTTCCTGGACTTTACAGATAAAAAGATTAGGAAGAATAGAAAGAAACTTTCATCATACAAGAAAACAAACAAAGACCCCGAGTATACAAATTCCCGCCCCTGACTTTAAACAATCCAGTTCTCTGATTGGTCCTCTGGTCAGGTGTTCGGTTACCCTTTTCAGGTAAAAGAAACTTAACCCTTACCTTACCTATCCATTTATGACAGTCTTGTCTACACAGGAAATTATACCACTATAAACTCCCTGTGTGGACACTTACTCCACAGTAAGAATGCCTTTTTTCCTGTTTCGTGTGTGTCATGTTGGTATAATTATGCTTGTAAAATTAGGTTTTTCTTTCAATTCAGTCTGTCTACTAAATCTTAGTATCTCAATGGGGCTGAAATAGACAATACAAAGCCATTCAGTTTCCCTTAAACTTAAAGTAATCAATTCTATTGTTTTCAGATCTTCCATACTATCAAATATCAGTTTCCCAGTCATCTGGCCCAATCTGCTTAAAGTTTGTTTCTGGTTCTAAATATCTCATTAGAATCTTTGATTGGAGTTCAATTGTTGACGACGATACATCAGTTTAGGTGTCAAAATATTTGTTAATACAGAAACAGACCATTAAAGCCAATTTAAATAAAGTGCTTAAAAGCTTTGCAGAGAAACCTTGTTATTGGGATACCATTTCTAGACAGACATTAAGAGCATTTACTGTTATTTTAGGACAGGGACAATGAGGTCTGACATTCATCATAAGCGCTCAGGCTTAAGCTGTTATAAGAGAGCACTGTATTTCCCAAATCTAATGGCTGCAGCTTTCTAACAAAGTGACAAGTTAAAGTAAAACACTGAAGTTCTTGAAAGGGACAAAACATTAAAAATGAAAAGTTTAGTTCTGAAATTTGAAGTCAAAACAGTTAATGCTCAAATAAAATTTCTCTTCAACTGGCCAAAAAGTTTCTCAAGTCCGCCAACACTATTTTCACATGCATAGGAAACCATAGGGTGACTTGTATAGGTACAATCTCTGGTTGAAAGGAAACAGTATTACATTACTGTGGCTAGTAACTAACATACCCTAAATGACCAACAGCGCAAAAATATTTTCACTTAAGTACTGAATAATGGTTATGTGATTCCTGTAATCCAAGTCATAAAACACTGCCTTGACCACAGAGGGAATGAGTTCAGTTTCCAAAGACAAAGATGTTCTTTAGGAACTAATTGTCAATTTATCTGGGGTAAAGAGGTGCAGGGAGGAGAAGAACTTTGTTTCATAAGGCACTATGTCTGCTTGCTTTCTCAGAGGCCTATAGTCCAGAGATGGGCAAACTACAGCCCGCGGGCTACATCCGGCCCACAGGACCCTCCTGCCTGGTCCCTGAGCTGCTAGCCCCCGGCCCCTCCCACGCAGTTCTCCCTCCCACACAGTCTCAGCTCACTTCGCCACCAGCGCAATGCTCTGGGTGGTAGCGCAGCTGCAGAACCGCAGCCTGACCCTGTGCTGCGCAGTGGCGTGGCTGGCTCCAGACAGGCAGCATGGCTTCCGGTCCTGGTGCTCTGGGCAGCACAGCTGTAGCGCCACTAGCTACCGGTGTCCAGGCAGCACAGTAAGGGGCCAGGGAGCAGGGGATTGGATAGAAGGTAGGGGAGTTCAGGGTGGTGGTTGGAGGCAGGGGTGTGGATAGGGGTCGGGATGGTCAGAGGGTGGGGAACATGGGTATTGAATGGGGACGGGGTTCTGGGGAGCAGTCAGAAGGAGAGAGGGGTTGGATGGGGCGGCGAGGGGCAGAGGGTCTGGGAGTGGTGAGGAGTCCTGGGGCGGGGGGGACATCAGGAGGCAAGAAGCAGGGGGAGTGGCAGTCAAATGGTGGCGGGGGCCAGGCCATGCCTGGCTGTTTGGGGAGGCCCAACCTCCCCTAATCAGCCCTCCACACAATTTCAGAAACCTGATGTGGTCCGCAGGTCAAAAAGTTTGCCTGCTCGCTACAGTCATTAGAAGGGGCTAACAGAAAAGCTACAAAGCCCCACTGAAGTGCACACAATATGTCTTAGAGGAAAGCTACTGCGCACACTGTAATTTAAAAGAAAAACAGAACTGTAAAATGACATTGTGAGAATGTCTCTCTAGGCAAATTAAAACATGCTTTCAGGTGAAAAACTTTAAAGTCCAACGCCGCATTGCCTGGTTTTACAGCTATACTTTAGATGCATTTTCACTCCTCCTACCCTCTCCCGCCCCCCGCCCCAAGATAACAAAAGAACTTTACTTGGAAGTTTCAAAAGAGTACTGGTAAGGCAAAACACCACTGCATTATTCCATTAGTGAGAAAAAGATTCGTTTTGGAGCTGATTAAGTCATCTGACTAAAAAAAGTTAACCCTTTCAACTGTGTAGCATTCTCATCTATGTATTTGGTTAACTATACATCATACTTCACTACTCAGATTTTGGTGTGCTTGAAAATGGAAGAATTAGCTCTAAAGCATTATTCACTTCTGACTTTTTCTGGCAATATGTACTGCATTTAATACTGTAAGCCTGTATAAAAAAATCTTAATATTTCCATCAGAATTACATTTTAGTATAGAGTACCTTCAAGACTGAGTTCTAGAGGAATAGTGGTCACTGTACCTTTTCAGTACATCAGCCTTGAAAAAGCAATGTTCATATATCATTGCTTCAGTTTCTTGCAGCTGAAATAACATTCATCTTCTCTCCTCTACCCCTGGGATTCTGAGAATTTAACAAATTTAATAATGCCAGCATTTTAAAAGTCATATGTTTGAGTAATCTGGTTTCAGGCTGTACACATCAGGGACCAGATCCTGAATTGGTTTAACTCTGCATAGATTCACTGACTAATGGTGCTGTGCTATTTTATGCCACCTGAAGATCTACCCGTAGATACTCAGCAACCAAATACTCTAACAAAGGTAAGTTACTCTATAAATACCACTCTCTCCCCCAACACAGATGCATCTGCTAGTGTTTTAAATATTGGCAACTAGTTTGCATTGTGACATTAATATAGACTTCTTCACCTACATGCAGTTTACAGTTATCTAGTCATAACAGATACAAAGGGACAAAGTTAAACGGAGATTTTCAAAGACAGAAAGGGAACTAGGCAATCGAGTCTCATGACCTTCAAAGGGAGCCGGGCACCTAACTGCCCTATGCCTCTGAAAGCTTCTCTTCAGTATTAGGTACCATTTTATATCTACATCAGCACAACGTATGCAAAATGACCTTCAACAATGGGATATCCAACTGTTAAAATTCCAACGAGCACAGCTTGTTTTGTCTGCTTGCTATAGTAAAAGATCTTCACTGAAATTATTACTTCCCCCCGCATCAATGCACAGTATTATGCAATATTATGAAGCAACAGATTCTGCTACAACAAGCAAACCAGGTCTAAGGTTTTTCTTAGTGCATCAGAAGTAGTACATATTATTAGAGTAGATATCAAAACTATAAAGACATAAAAAAAACCTATCAATTGTTTTACAACCATAAACTCATTTGCAATTATTCATGGCGTATGATGACATTCTGTGCAGATGATTGAGAAATGCGTAAGTTATTAAATAAGCTTTTACAGTACCTTCTATGAAATCATTTTCATTATAGAGCGGTTTCTCTCCTATTCCTTCATCATCATCATCTTGGCCATCTTCTTCATCTGGATTATTGATTACCTCTAGGCCAGCCTCAATAACTTCCACCAACTCATCTCGCTTATCCTTTCTAACAGGTTTCTCCTCTGGGTGTCGAGTGAGTCCCATCTCTAACTGGAACACTTTCATGGAGGTAAAGCTTTCAAAAGGAATTACACCATATTCACTAGGTAGCTTGGCCCCGATGCTCACCTCAGCCTTGTCAATTTGGGAATGAAGAAACTCTAGGAGATCATTGGATGCTTGTTCTTTGGTGCCTTGATAGCCTATGCCATTGACTCTTGGGCTCTTTTTTTCCTGCAGCAATTTCAGCTTATCACTCATTTCCTGAAGCTCTTGTTTTAGCTGAGCAATCTGACGCTTCAGACTAGTAGCCCGGGTTTGATAGTGTTCCTCTTGTTCCTGTAGAAGAGCTTGGTAATATTCTTTACCCAAGTTCTCCCCTACAGCGCCAGGCAGAGATCCATTGCCATCTGTTTGTGGAGCACACTCAAGCAGGTACATGAACAACATTAAACTGAATAGTAAGGCAAGACCCACCAGTAGCCAACGGGTCCTGGCTTGAAATATTAAACCCCTTCTGGGCATTCTTATAAGATTTCGGGTCCCCCACCAAAAAGCTGGTTTTCTTTTTCATACCTTTCCAAGAGCATCCCCACAAAGACTTAAAAAGGGAATGAAACCATGATTATTTTTTTTAAACTGTCACATCAAAGTTATGTCAGCCAAAAAAACCAAAAACTTTCAGCACGTGTCTTAATCATTTGACATTGCAGAGACAAAGTCTAAAGTCACTGTAACTTCCATGATGAAAAGGAAAAATGTAATCTATGCCATCAGATACAATTCCCATAATATTCTGGCGACTGGACCAAAACACGACAAACATTGTGAATCCTTGCTGACTCTTTTCCTGTTTTTTTGTTGTTTTTTTATTTGTTTTTCTTAAAAGCAAGAATTAAGGTTTTCAGTTTAAAGTTCTTCTCAGTGAAGAAACCTGGCAAATACTAGGATTGGTAGGCTTTTGGTGCACAGCTTTTTTGCACACACTCATTTATACACTGCAGGAGCAATCTAAACCTCAGTAACAGTAGTTTTCATTGGACAGTTTGATATTTTCCTCTGGCGCTTGATAATTGAGTATTTTATTCCACTTCCCCCCTTCTTTGGGCTTCTGTGGTTTGAGTCAGCAATACCAAAGCAGAACCTAAAATTAAACGGAAGGTGCATATTAGAACTACAAAACAGCCAGGCAGCTGGAAAACATATGAAGGAAATATTAACATCCAAAGATGTAGACATGATAGATTACAAGTTTTTTTGGTTTTTTTTTTTAGTTGTAAAATCTCCTAGTTCTTTCCACTGTGTTACACATGAATGATTTCTTTCTTATGGAACTGTCTGGAGCATACTAATAGGAACAGCTGAATAAAAGTTAACTTTTTCAAGCAGAAAAGTTAAAAGAATTCTTTTCCAGTCCTCCTGTGTCATGTCTGAAGAGCTTCCCTAATCATTATGGTTGGTTTTTTCTGAAAATAGTACGAAAAATTAGGACTGTCAATTAATTGCTGTTAACTCACACAATTAACTCAAAAAAATTAATCGTGATTAATCCTGTTAAACAATAGAATACTATTAAAATTTATTAAATTTTGGATGTTTTTCTACATTTTTGTATATTATATTCTGTGTTGTAATTGAAATCCAAGTATATATTTTTTATTACAAATATTTGCACTGTAAAAATGATAAACAAAAAAAATAGTATTTTCAGTTCAACTCATACAATGTGTAGTGCAAACTGTGGTGAAAGTGCAACTTATGTAACACAAAAATTCTACATTTATAACTGCTTTTTTATTACGTAACTCAAAAACAGAACAATGTAGAACTTCAGAACCTATAAATCCACTGAGCCCTACTTGTTCAGCCAATCGCTAAGACAAAGTTTGTTTACATTTACAGGAGATAATGCTGCCCTCTTCTTGTTTACAATGTTATCAGAAAGTGAGAACAGGCATTTGCATAGCACTTTTGTAACTGGCATAGCAAGATATTTACATGCCAAATATGGTAAACATTGGTATGCCCCTTCATGCTTTGGCCACGCTTCCATGCTGATGGCACTCATTAAAAAAATAATGTGTTAATTAAATTTGTGATTGAACTCCTTGGAGGAGAATTGTATGTCCTCTGCTCTGCTTCACCTGCATTCTGCCATATATTTCATGTTTTAGCCGTCTCGGGAGATGACCCAGCACATGTTCATTTCAAGAACATTTTCATTGCAGAATTCACAAAACACAAAGATGATACCAATGTGAGATTTCTAAAAATAGCTACAGCACTGGATCCAAGGTTTAAGAATCTAAAGTGCCTTCCAAAATCTGAAATGAATGAGGTGTGGGGCATGCTTTCAGAAGACTTAAAAGAGCAGGACTCTGATGCAAAAGCTACAGAACCTGAATCACTCCAAAAAAAAATTTACATATTGTATATATATTCTGCTGGTGGCATCTGAGATGATGAAAATTAATATGCATCAGTCTGCACTGCTTTGGATTATTATAGAGGAGAACCCATCATAAGCATGGATGCATGTCCCCTCAAATGGTGGTTGAAGCATGAAGGGACATATGACTCTTTAGCACATCTGGCACGTAAATATCTTGCGATGTGGGCTACAACAGCGCCATGAGAATGTTTGTTCTCAATGTCAGGTAACACTGTAAACAAGAAATGTGTTTGAGTGATTGGCTGAACAAGTAGTACTGAGTGGACTTGCAGGCTGTAAAATTTTACATTGTTTTACTTTTGAATGCAGTTTCTTTTGTACATAATTCTACATTTGTAAATTCAACTTTCATGATAAAGAGATTTTACTACAGTACTTGTATTAAGTGAACTGAAAAATACTCTGCTTTTTTACAGTGCAAATACTTGAAATCAAAATATAAAGTGAGCACTGTACATTATGTATTGTGTTGTAATTGAAAAATATATCTGAAAATGTAGAAAATATAAAAATATTTAAATAAATGGTATTCTATTGTTTAACAGTGACATCATGCAATTAATCGTAATTTTTTTTTAGTCACTTGACAGCCCTACTAAAAACTTTAACTATTTAAGGTAACCTCACTGCTCAAATGTAACTTGCATTTCTGATTACCTTTATTTGCATCAAATATCCTTTGAGACACCATTTATTTATCAACGTACTCAAGTCCCAAAGATCTCAAAGTTCAAGTTAAACAAATATAGTTTCTCGGGCAAGGTCTAATGAAATAGTTCTGGGTTTTTGGCCACGTAAAGAGGCATTACATTCAATTCAATGGCATCTTTTTGTCTGTAATGAGATAGATTTTGAATGCCACAATTGATCGGTCCAACAATTCAGAGCATATTCAAGCCATCCGTGGGCACAACCACACTGATTTTGGTGCAAATCAGACTACTGGAAAAGCCTGATTCGCAGGAATATCACGGCCCAGAGACTACCCGATACTGCAGGCAGAGAAATCTCTCTGCAACCTATGTATAACAGGGGCAGCAACTTGGCTCGCTGAGTGAGGAGACTGTCTGTACCCCAGACTAACAGAAATAAGAAAGCATTAGGGGGAGACTTTGTAGTGTGGTGAAGGGCAGTAGTGGTGGGGAAGACAGGGACCCAGAGAGGACTGGGAGTGAGTGGTGATGATGGGGAATGCAAGAACCCAGAGAAGAGTAGGGGAAGGGGAAAGAGGAGGAACATAGAGCACACAGATCCAAGCATAAGGGGAAGGGGATGGACTATTCTCCAAGCTCTTGGGGTGGTAGTGGGGGACATAATCAGGATCAGTGATATTGGGGATGGAGACAGAGCCCATGATATGAGGAAGGAAATGGGAGGAGTTGGTGGTGGGTGCAATAGAGAAGTCTAGGAGGGTGGCGGCACACAGGGAGCTTGGGGGAGGGGTGAAGGACTGCAAGAAGCATGCTCACAGCCTATGGAAGCTACATAGTGCATACATCTTTACTGGCAAATCTTTAAGCTTATTAATTTACTTGTGCTCTTTCTTATCTACAAGTGCAATTTGTATTCATATGAATAGGCTTTATGCATTCCCCAACTGACTCAGATTTATTCTTGCCCAATACTTCAGCTATTATTTTGATAGCACCCACAACAGTGTGCTAGACACTCCATAGAATACCGAGACACAAGAGTGTGGCCCAAATAACACTGTGTTTCAACACAAAATGAATAGGTAAACATTAAGGAAAAAAGCCAGCAACAAGTAGTAAAATATTCCAACTTCTGAGTGAGTTGCACACACAGGTTCCATGACATTTGCTAGGAGGTTTTTTTTGTTTTTTTTTGGGCCATGGTGTGGGTAGCTTGGGCAGTCAACATTTCTTTGGGGGAAGAGAACTAGGGTTTAGAGACCTTTTGTACAAAATGGGCGAGGAGGGACTTTGAAGAGAATGTGAATGCAGAAAAGACCAGGTGAAGGAGAGAATTCAAGATGGCGGGAGAAAAGGGCACAGAGGAACAGGAGGGAGAAATGATGCATGGAAGAAGCCACTGGCAAGAGTGAAGAATGTGAAGGGATTGTCATCTGTGGTGTAGGATGAAGTAAAGGGAACAAGTGGGAACCAGAAGATGACAGAGAAAGAGAGAACAAGTTAGGTTGTGAAGGATTTTAAAAGCAATGTCAAGCAAAGAGAACGGAAAGAAATAGATTTTTGAGATGTATTGGAAAGAATACACCAGCAGGATACAGCATTTGAGGAGGGAGGGGGGACTGAAGCAACAGGGAGGAAAGGAAAGAAGTAAACAATGGAAGCATCTTTTAATACTGAGGGACAGGAAGGAGAGTGGAATAGCAAACAGTGAGTAAAAGGAGGAGAGGGAAGAGTCTGAGAAGAGAAGGCATTCAGTGTTTAACATGTTAAGTTTACATTGGCAGCACAACATCCCAGAAGAGATAGAGAATCAACCAGACTCTGATGGAGAGAGAGTAGGTAGAAAGGCAGATCTGCAAAGTCTTTGCATGTAGGCAGCAAATGAAATATGACTAAATATGATCAGATGGGGACAAATTAAAGAAAGGCAGAAAAGGGCCAATTACACCGTCACCATGACTGGGAAACCAAAACAAACTTGTTCTGAAATGAACATTGGAATTGATTCTTCCACATATAAGCGATGGATTCTCTTTAATGAACAGTGTCCCAAAAGATACACTCAAACACAATGCAGCCAAAGAGTATTTTCATCATACTGGGTTAGGATAAAAGGGGCAAAACACAAGGGTGATGATGTGCCAGGAGTCTACTACAGGCCACCTAACCAGGTGGAAGAGGTGGATGAAGCCTTTTTTTTTAAACAACTAACAAAATCATCCAAAGCCCAAGATTTGGTGGTGGTGAGGGACTTCAACTATCCAGATATATGTTGGGAAAATAACACCACGGGGCACAGACTATCCAGTAAGTTCCTGGACTGCATTGCAGACAACTTTTATTTTCAGAAACGGGTTGAGAAAGCTAACTAGGTGGGGAAAGTCTTTCTATGACTTGATTTAACAAATAAGGGGAGGGCACTCATTGAGATTTGAAGAAATAGAATGGAAAGCTTGGGTGAAAGTGATCATGAAATCATAGAGTCTGCAATCTATTAGGAAGGGTAGAAGGAAGTACGAGCAAAAATAGAAGACGAATGAAATTTCAGGAAAGGCGGAATTTTGGTAAGGCTCAAGAGGAGCTGACAGGTAAGGTCCACATGGGAAATCAAAAGAATTGAGGGGAAAACAACTGAGGAAAGTTGGCAATTTTTTCAAAGGGACACGATTCAAGGCCCAACAAACCAAGCTGGGTAGGAAGATTGATAGAAAACGTGGCAAAAAGACACCTTGGCTGTAACCACAATAGATCTGCATGGCCTAAAAATAAAAAGGAGTCATATAAAAAATGGAAACTAGGTCAGATTTACGAAAGGAGAATATAGCGCAAACAACAACGGGAATGCATGGGGCAAGATAGAAAGGGCAAAGGCACAAAAATGAGCTGAAACTAGCTATGGGAATGATAAGGGAACAAGAAAGACTGTTTTATCCAATACATTAGAAGCAATGAGGAAGACCAAGGACAAGGGAGGACCACCACGCTTGCAGCTGAGGCAGGGAGAAACAGTAACAGGAAACTTGTTTTTTAAGATGGCTAAAGAGGATCTAAGTGACTTCTCCTTTGTTTCGGTCTTCATGAGAAGTCTGAAGAATGTCTACACATGTGAAATTGCTTATGGAGGGGTAGGTTAGAAAGAGTAATAAATAAAAAAAGAGCAATGTTAAAAAAATCACTTGAAGAAAGTTAGATGCCTGCAAGTCACAGGGCCCGATGAAAATGGCAAATCCTAGAATTACTCAAGGAAGTTAAGAGAGGAGGTATCATGAAGCCTCTCTCTAGCTAGTTATCTCTGGAAGTCTATGGGGAGAGGAATTCCACAAAGACGGAAAAGGGCAAAATATAGTGCCGCATCTCTACCAAATAAAGGGAAATAAAAAACAAACCCAGGAAACTAGCAGACCAGTTAGTTTAACTTCTGTGCCCAGGAAGATAACGGAGTAAAGTAATTAAAGAAATTCAAACCTGCAACACTGGTAAGGTGGTAAGTGATAGGGATAGCCAGCAATGGATTTGTAAAAGAAACAAATTGTGTCAAACCAAATCTGGATGCGCTTTCCTTGATAGGATCAGCGAGTCTTGTGGATTAAGGGACGCAGGTGGGATTGTGGTATACATAGACTTTAGTAAAGCGCATTCGATACCAGTCTCGCATGATATCCTCAATCGATAAAGCTAGGCAAATACAATGTTAGAGGTGGGCACATGATAAGTGGGTGCAATAACTGGCTGGGATAACCGTACTCAGAGAGTAGGTTATTAAATGCTCCCCATCACCTGCTGGGAGAGTGGAGTTTCCGCCAGGGGCTCTGTTTTGGGGACCAGCTCGTTCAAACATCTTAACATCCACGGACTTAGTATGCTGGCATAGAAAGTGACGCTTATTTTAAGTTTGCCCGACGATACGCAAACTGGGAGGGATTTGCAACTGTTTTGGGAGGACTCGGGTCAAAATCAAAAATGATGCGGATAAGATTGGAGAAATGGTCGGGCAAGTAAACCGGTATGAAGTTCAATAAAGACAATAATGCGAAAGTGGCCCACTTGAGGAAGGAACAATCAAGTTCAACACATACAAGAAATGGGGAAGTAGACTGGGGGTCTCGGAAAGGAGTACGGCAGAAAGATCTAGGGTCATAGTGGACCGCTAAGCTAAAATTATGAGTCAACTGTTGATACTGTGCAAAAGAGCAAACGTTGATTCTGGGCATGCTTAACAGCTGTGTTGTAAACAAGAACACGGAGAAGTCATTCTTCCGCTCTAGATTCTGTCTGCGCTGGTAGCGCCTCAACTGAGTAATTGGTGCATTTCAAGAAGATGTGGAGAACCTGGGGAGAGGGGTCCAAGAACAATGAGCCAACAAGAAATGATTTAAATGTTCTTGAGAACATGATTATTAAGGAAGGCTTGAAAGAATTGTTTATTTAGTTTGGAAAGAAGAAGACTGAGAGGGACATGATAGCCGTTCCAGGTATGCTAAAGGTGTTCATCAAGGAGGAGGGCAGAAAACTTGTCCCTAGCCCTCTTAATGATAGAACAAGAAGCAATGGGCGTTTAAACCTGCGCAGCGAGATTTAGGTTTGGGACATTAGAAACAGTCAGGGTGTAGTTTAAAGCCAACCTGGAAATAATTGCCTAGGGAGGTTGTGGAATCTCCATGTCTGGAGATATTTAAGAGTAGGTTAGATAAATGTCGATCAGGGATGGTCTAGACAGTATTTGGTCCTGCCATGAGGGCAGGGGACTGGACTCGATGACCTCTCGAGGTCTCTTCCAGTCCTAGAGTCTATGAATACTATTAAGATTACAAGAGGGAAAAAAACCCAAAAAACAGAACAAATAGGAAATAAAAGTGAGTATGTATTAACTCAGCTACTAAGGCAAGTAAATTATTGTTCATACTTTTGAAAAGCACTCTTGCAAAAAATAAAGGAAAAACTTACTATATCATAAGTTATGGACATCCATTTTTTGGAATCTTGGGCTGACTGTCTTGGAGGCATTCAAGTATGCCGCAATCTGCGCAAGAATCAGGCATTCCTCCTTTGTTCTTCCTTTTAATTTTCGCAAGACTTTTCCACCCTCTATCTTTGGAGAAGAGAGAGAGAGAGACAGACAAAATTTGAGCACATCGGTCATCCCAATGGGTCTGACCTCCTTTCTCTGGGCATACATGAGTTCTAGGAGCTCCCCACAATTCTCATCATGTGTTCAAAAGATTCTATCCCAAGTAAGCCTCTTCCTTACTGCAGGGATCTAGAAAGACAAATGTTAGGACTTTCAATTCAAGACTTGCGTCTTCTAAGAGCATTAAAAGAGTTCTTAGTCCTGTTTTCAGATAGCAACCTCAGGGATCCTCCACATCACCAAAAAAGGGCTATTAACTGCACTTCTCTCGACCACACTGTGAAACTGTTCTCTTGGGCACTTAAGTGAAAATTCACCTGAGAACCCAGACTTGAATATCAATTTAGTTTTATTATGTAAATAATTAAAAGAAAAGATTGCAGGGGGGAAATGGTTACACCATGACCCACAATTTTGGCATCTGCCAGAGATGCAGTCTTCCCAAACTCTCACCAATCAAGTCTTTATGCCACACCACATCCTGCACATGTTTGATGTTGTCATAAATAGATAGCTAAGGATTAATGTTTCTTTCACCTGTAAAGGGTTAACAAAGGGAACCAAACACCTGACCAGAGGACCAATCAGGAAACCGGATTTTTCAAAGCTCAGGGACGGAAGTTGTTTGGGTCTGTGTCTTTTGTCTGGCTCTCAGCTATGATTGGGGGTCTTTCTAAACTTCAAGCATTTCTAATCGTTTCTGTTTTCCAGTTGTAAGTTACAGTATAATGACAATAGGTTTTTATTGTTTTTGTATTGACGTGTGTGTTGCTGGAATGTTTTAAATCGTATCTCCTTTTGAATAAGGCTGTGTTATTCATTTTTTCTTTTAAGCAATGATCCTGTATTATTGTCACCTTGATACAGAGATATTTTATGTCTTTTTTTTCTTTTTTATATAAAGCTTTTCTTTTAAACACTGTTGAGTTTTTTCCTCTGGTTAGGCTAATGGAAACGAAGGAGGGGGAAATCTCTTTGTGGTTAGCTGACTAGGTAGTGAATCTCAGTGCCTCTGGTGAGGGGGAGAGACTCTTAATCTCTCTGGGGTTGTGTTTCAAGGAACTGAAGCGGGAAAATCTGGGGGAGGTAAAGAGGGGGAAGGGAAGTGGGTTATTTCCCTTTGTTGTAGACTCAGGGCATCTGAGTCTTGGGGGTTCCCCAGGGAAGGTTTTGGGGAGACCAGAGTGAGCCAAACACTGGAAATTTTGGCGGTGGCAGCGATATCAGATCTAAGCTGGTAATTAAGCTTAGAGGGTTCATGCTAGCTTCTCAGGTTATGAACGCTAAGGTTCAAATCTGAGTAGGAAGCTACGACAGATGTACAGTGGCAATAACTATTAAGTCAATATTTATCCAACCCTACCACACAGATCCCATACTATTTCTCTGTTGCTACAATATCAAGTAAACCTGTTCTCAGATGATACTTTGTGGCAAGTGTCATGCACTGATAAAATAGGCATCTAGGTACACTGTTATGCCTATTCCCAAATGTGATAAGTATGGCTGAAAGATTAAGTGACTTGCCCAAGGGCACAAAGTTAGAACCAGAGCCAAAGCCTGGAATTCTTCTGTCTCAATTCTGTGCACAGACCAAACTTCTAACTACACATAATATCACCTGGGATTTCAAATATGCCTGTTGTACACTCTCTACTAGAGCATCGCGCCACCCAGAGTTTCAAGTAAGAGACTACAGCCCCCTGATTGTGCACGTGCTGAACTTCATGCACAGGAGTGGTCTGATTTAAGCATACATGTATATGAGTAGTCCTGTAGTTACCCACTTCCTGTTGCCAGAATCAATGTCTAACAATATTTAACTAAGGAACAAACTAGAGGAGTTGAAGGAAGACCTGAACAAGATGAATCAAAGGCAAAAGCTATCTAATACAGACATTTTTTGAATGTGTCAGTACTGAACAATTTAATACAAAATATATAAACATCTATAACAAAGTAATTTTAAGTAATTAGACCCAGTATGTCCTTAAGAAGGGGAAATGAATGAAAAATGTCTAGAACATTTTAATAAAATATTACATAAATACAACCACATTTCCATAAAATGGATTAATACCAGATGTGTCCTCAAACTACTGACCAGGGTCCAGATGTGGTCAGTCAACGCAGAAAGAAAAAGCCAGTCTGCAGTGCAAAACCAGGACATGGAGTGATTTAACAGTGACATCCAATCTTTATTTAGTAGAAAATTATATTGATTTTATAAATGATCCTTTTCCATTTTCTTCTGAATTTTACAGCAAAGCAAGCATTGGAAACACATCATTTGCTGGCTAATGAATTTTAGGTTTCCTTAAAGCATAAGTATTGTGTACAGAAAGGCATTAGTTCAGTGGAAGCTGCACACACCTGAACCTGGCAAAACTGGCGCACACAGGCTTAGACTATTTACAACAAGTAAAGATCAGGCTGTAGTGGAGTCAAAACAGATTCAGCAATGCCAATCCTGAATCTCCTTCATTATACTAGTGGCTTTCCCATCCAGAACTGTGACTATCGCAGCAATGGCAGCATTTCATGATCTTTGAGTCATAGGCAGAGTGCCAATAATTCAGTCAACATAGCAATCAGTTTTGGGGTACTGAAAGGGGCTGGAGGAACAATAATTCTTCTCCAGGAAAAAAAATGAAGAGTCTAAATCCCACAACCTGTGGGATTTGGGGTACAGAGGTTTATGTTTGCACTTCTGTCTTCTGAAGCATTTATACGAGTATATAAGCGGGGAAAGAAAGTAATACTACAAACATTAGGCATCATTTTCAATCTAGGAATGAAAACTTTAATCTTTAAAAGGAAAGTGATGAGAACATCTAGGTTATTGTTATGGCTTTGGGGAAAATGAGGAAGTTACAGAAGTGCCTCAAGGGCAAGGGAGAGAGTCAAGTCACTGGCAATTACAAGAGGGTCACAGGGTTAATGGGCTGAACCAACTGTCATTGGATATTGGCAAATAGCTGAAGCTGTCAACTGAGGGAGGCTGAGTCAGTCATTTAGTGTCTAGCTTAAAATGGGATAACATTTGCAACTCGCTATAAAATCCTTTGATAAAGTGTGATCTATAAACAGCCTTGCAAGGATTAGGCATTTAATCAGCAAATGTCAATTTCACTCGCACAAACTGAAAAAATATTTCCATCAATGATAATCAAAACTAACAGACAGGCAAAGTTAGACAAACGCTACCTAAGCAATCAGAGTTTGATTTAAGGATATTTACTTTGTATATTTTGCCATGTGAGGTTGACAAATGGTGTTTTAACAGCTAACTCAAAAGCATTAACTTTCTGAATCACAACAAATGTCAGTAATTTGACTGATGCCCCCCATAATGTCCTACAATTACGGAAGTTTTAAAAAGAAAAAAGTTTAAAAATAAACATATATATTATCCATCAAAATTACCAACAAAATAAAAATTGTATTCTGCTAAGCTCTTAAGATAGACTTGAAATAGCTAGTAGCGAACTCATCATTGTTAAGTAGGAAAGGATGGCCCAGGAGCTAGAGCACTAGCCGGGGCCTCTGTAGACTTGGGTTCAACTCCCTGTTCTGTGGAAGACTCCCGGTCTGATCTTGGGGCAAGTCACTTGGTGTCTCTGTGCCTCAGTTCCCCCATTTCTCTAGGATAGTTGTACTTCCCTGGCTCACAGAGGTGAGGAGAGGGAAAAATACAATAGAAAGATTGTGAGGTATACAGATAGGACAGTAATGGGTGAAATAAAAGTATGATTGGTTGAACTATTTGTGAAGGAAGCTTCTATTTATTGTGGCCATATATATATATATATATATATATATATATATATTACATATGACAATGGTCAGCATTGTTCATGTGAATAGCTAACACAAACCCACCTGCAGTGTACAAGTACAAGTGCTGCATATTCTTCAGCCACATCCACTGGCACCTCCTCTCTGTTTTATGAAGCACTCTGGTAAGAAGTACCACTACAGTTGCAACAATAAGCATTAAGACTGCACCACATTGGTCTATAAAGGAAACTTCACCTGTATTCCTTAGTCAGATGCCTCCACTCAATTCTTTCCCCTCTAATCTGTTTCCCACCTCCTCCTCAATGCCACATGACCATGAGAAACAATACAATTCTCAGGTTGCTACTAGGAGGTAAAGGCTTTTGCCAAGACATAGGTCTTACATCCATCATATGTTGCTGCCATTTAAATGCATCCTTACCCTATTTATATGTGATGTGAAAAGCCACATCTAATTATGCCCCTATAAATGCCAATGTTAACAGGCAACTTTTCCATTACTATTGCGCCTCTCCTTAAAAAAGGAGAAATTACATGCAACATATCAGGTTGCACAGTTAAAGTGAAGAGGCAGAAAATATAAACATTTTTGTTTCTACAGCAATGCCAACTCAGCCATATTGGACATGGTGTACTTTTTAAATGGTATACATTTAAATTTGCAGATTTAATAGACTATAAAATACTATCTATTTGCAGAGTTGCCAAACTAATGTCACTGTAAGAATCTCACCTTTTAAATATACTGCCTTTAAAAAGAATTTTGTACTGGATAAAAGACTAGAAAGGTTTACTAGACACCTACTAGTCACAGGACTAACAGATAGCCAGAAACTCGAACTTTGCATCACGTCTTTTCATTCTCATTCCACTGCTCCTTTAGAATCTTGTCCCATTGTAAAGGACTGAAAGAGATTGTGGAGTCTTTCTCCTCATCTGCCTGAATGAGCTAAAGGATTGAGTTTATCATCACTACTACTGCTCACAACTTTCTCTGGCAGCAACAGCAGAGGTAAGCATGTTGCTCATCTTGCTTCCTCTCCCCACAAAAAAGGAGGAAAAGAGAGATCAACAAGTGGGATCCTTTGAAGTCCTGTCCCACCGAGGGATAAAGATTTGGAGAACTCTGCCCCAGGAAGGCAGGGTGATGGGAGAACAAAGTTACATATTTTTGCTAGTCATCCCTGATATGAAATACAAATTCCTCATGCTTGGTGCAAGGATGGCACCCTGATGGGTACTCAGTACCGCTTCCCAGGAGACTGAGGATGATTTTGCTCAATTTCTCATGAAGGTACTGCTCCCAGATCCTACTAGTGATCAGAAGAAGTCTTTTACATCAGTTTCAGACTTGCAGGTACTTTTCCAAGCCCTGTGCTTTAAGTGCAGGGTGATGGCCTGCACTATATAATTCCTTTTATTCTGGTTGACAGAAATTCAGTTGATTTAGAAGAATGACTATCATGCCTCTGAAAAGGAGACGTCCAAGGTACATACAATGTTACCAAAAATATGTTAGGATATACAGAAATAACTGGTTGTTATTCCTACTGCATTTCATGTATTCAAATATAGAAGTGTTTCTGCACCTTACAAAAGAGCTCATTTATTCTCCAAACACAAAGAAATAAACTAAAATGCTAATTCAAAACACTTATCTATTTTTGTTACATTAACATTCTGGTTTGGTCCCTTGTGAAGAATAGAAAAGTGCATGAAGAGGAGGCATTTTTATGCTTATAATAATGACCTAATTCTGTATATTCTTACACTATTCTGAGTTGTGTCTGCACATACTTATTTTCACATATTCCACTTCAGAATTTTCCTTTTCTGTAAGTTATAGATGATCCTGTGGCTTGGCTGCTTTTGTGATTCTATGACTCATTCTAAAGGCAAATTTACAGTAATTTCACATCCTAGGACCCTAATAATTCTACTCAAGAGACACTTCATTTTTACAACTCATTTTCTTGGCAATTCATGGACAAAGGGTACAAACCTTAGTAATGTCTCTTAAATATGTTATCTTACCCTATTTCCCACCAACTTCATACTAATTCTACTAGGAATGCTTGCTGATCATTACAGAAGCTATAAATTTCATTGTCTTAACTTCCAGATGTTTTGTGACTCATTGCAGTAGTTTTCTAAAGTGAGCTGGCTTCTTCAGCTACAGATAATCTTAACGCACCAAAAAGGGGAAGAAGCTACCTTATCTACAGTTAAATTTCTTCATAAAGGACTTGTCCACACTCGACACCCAATAGCTATTTGACAGTTTCCAGAAAGGCTGTATTTCAACATTGTGTTGCAGCACTACCTTAACTGTTAAATTCCTGTAAACCTGTATCATTTGAATTGATTCAAAGCCTTTTTAAGTTAATGGAAAGGCTCTTGTTAACTTCAGTGGGGTTTGTATATAGACCTTAATTTGGGCCAATGCTTCTACTTTGCCAGCTGAGTTCAGTGGTCCACCCACAGAAGATCACAACAAGAAAATAATGAGTACAGCTTGAGATCTGTTATAAATAGACAGTGAATGTTAATCCTCCCTGCTGGGGAAGAGAAATATTCTTAGTAAAAACTGAAGTTATTAATGTAGAGAAGGAAAAAGTTATGATTGAAAATAACAATTTGTAGTGACTGTAGGATCATTACAAGGGTAAAAAAACCTGGCAGCCTATTCCTGGAATGCATTTTAGCTTAACTGATATTCACAGAAAGGCAGCACTAACGGTGACAGGATTGAATAGGATTACAAACTCACACAAGACCTTGAGTCAATGTTGGCTATAGACCCATTTTCAGTTTTGCACGTCTCGTCAATTTCACTTTGAAGCCCAGTTTTTGTGCTGGAGCAGTTCTCCTTTTCTTCTGTTGTAGAGATGTTAAAAATCAGTAGAAATGCACAAAGGATAGAAAAGGAAGTAGTAAATCGAGGTCACACAAGCAATATCTCAAGACCATAAGAGTTTAGGCCTGAGGTACCACAATGTCATTTTAGCATGGCACTACTGATCACTAACACTTGATACTTCTAAATCCATGTATCCTTCATCTGGAGCCAGATCAGAGCTACAAGGATTCATTTTACTTGCAATTACAGTCATTTTTCACAAACTCATTGGCCCATAAATTCACAAGCCAGGCGACCAGGTGAGTTCTTTGTTGTGGGAAAAACCTCGATAATCACAGGAAGACTAAACGAAGCTACAGAGTCACAATTTTAGTAAATCAGAAGAGTCACAGAAATCTATCAAGACAGTTACTATAGCGACTCCTTTCCTGTGGGGCTGCAGATATGGAAGAGACAGAAACAGGAAGTCTGATGGAAAGAAGCAGAGCTCTTGGCAACAGCGACTTCCAGAGAGGATCAAGATGCAGGGGTAATCAGCTCCACGCTATGAAACCATCTGACTCAAAACTGACTGTGCTCCTTAAAAGATCATTTTCAGCCTCACTCATTAGCCATAGCATGCTACATTTGTCTAATATCCCTCGGGCATGCTATTTGCTCCCCTCCACCCTTTACTCAAGTAATAGTCATGGATTCCATAACCATCCACAGCAGCATGACCAACAATGAGCTTTACTCATGATGATCTAATAGCCTAGTTTATAAAGAACTTCTGTCTCCAGAGTAGTCAATCTGGCATCTTTCATAAATATGAAATTGACCTTAAAAAGACATTGCTCTTTTCCACTCTAGTCATGAGCCCCACAAGAGCACAGAGGCTGACAGGCTGCTGGTCAACAGGGGGGATGTTGACATGAGGAGGTTAAGATGCTTTCACACTAGGACTACAGAGTACAGTGACATTAAGTTACTTAGCTTTCAATTTAAAACATTTTAAGAGTCACAAGACAAGATGCATATAACACCAATTTTATATCTTATGAAGAGCCTAAAATACAATATCAAGTGGCAGAGCATATCTAACAGATATCTACTGAAAAAGTGCACTTAATGTCTGATATTAAATTGAGCAGAAAAATCCAGTTGCTTGGCAAAATAAAGACTGACTGATAAATAATTCAATCATAAAAGACAGTGGTAAGAATGCTATGCTTTCTTTAAGCTGCACAACATTATGTGGATTTACTTCACTTCTCAAAAAAAGACCAGACTCCAAACACAAAACAAAACCACAACAATCACACACAAAAAATTCCCCCCAGTACATATTGTCTCACTGCAGATAGTGACAATTTTAAAAGTGATTCACACTGTAAAATTCTGCCACGTGCACACAAAAAGCTGTATTTTTGCCAGAAGAAAATCTGACATTTTACACAAGTCTCAGGTTTCATATTAGACACTCTTGTAGGTGCTGCTACATAATGCTCCTGAAATCAGGAGTTGTTGCTGATTTTCTTATTTTCTGACACAGGGCAAATGCCAACAGTTTTTTGTTACCCCTCTCATCCCCTAGGAAACCTGATACAGATTTCCTCCAGTGCTACTCTTTCCATTTTTTCCTTCTTGCTGTTGATGGTTACAGGTTAAGCTGCACTTCTTTCCCTTCTCTGGACTGTGAATGCACTCCTTTAGGCGTCAGGCCGCATGGCGTTACATCTCCTAGGGTAGAAAGCAGCAATTCTCCCTCTCTTAGACCAGACCTGGGGCTACAATACTCTGTGCCAACTACACTCAACAGCAGGTCCTATGGAGTTCAGCACCTGCTGTTCTTTTCCTCAAGAGTCTGGTCATTACTGGTCACACCCAACCTTCTTAAAACCAAAGCACTGTTTAGCAGTAGGAACAAAGCATAACGTGAGAGAAAAGGGAGTTTAAAGCAAAAGTACACACACACACACCCTTCCTAACTTCCTAAAGCTCTATCATCCTATCATGGCAGGTACACCTTCCTCAGATACCCCAGTGAGTGCCCGTCTCAGTATGACCAGCTCTCCAACAACCAAATCTCTCTCTAAACAAGCAGTCTTTTTAACTGCTATAATCCTTTTCATCTTCCAATTCCCACCATTGGACCTGTGTGGCAAGAAAAGGTTTGCAAGGCTCCATAACAGGTCAAGCCATCAGCCTCAGAGTCATGGGCTCTCCAATTGTCTCATAACAAACCTTTAGTGTTTACCATGAAGTGGCTTATATTAAGACATTGTGTCCTTCCTGCTTGTTTTCTTACAGACTAAACCAATATGTTCATAAAGTAAACATCCCAGTATCCAGGTCAACATACAGTATTCATAAATTACAGAGCAACTCCACATACAAAACCGTTCAAACAGCAGAGAAAACAGCGAAAACAATGTTACATAATGGCTATATTTGCAAATCGATGGTATTCTGCAACTGAGCCTCTTAAAGACAAGCATATTCTTAACAGCCACAAGTGAAGAAAGAGTCACCTGCAATGAAGACGACGTTAAAGTCAAATTCTCAGGCAATCCACCACCAACTGACAGTCAAAGAAAAGAAATGTTTTAATCTAAAGAGTACCCTTCCAGCCACCCTTGAGAACCTAAGCAACAGTATCGGTTGATGCCTGTATCTCTAATTCCTGCATGTAACATATTCTGAGCAGAAACAGAGTAAAGCTGACTCAAGACTTATCTACACTACAGGTTATGTCAACACAACTTATGTCACTCGGAGGTGTGAATAAGCCACCCTCCTAAGAGACGCAAGTTACACTGACCTAAGCACCACTGTGAACAGTGCTATGTCGGTGGAAGAGATTCTCCCATCCACACAGCTACCGTCTCTTGTGAAGTTGGTTTTATTATGCCAATGGGAGAGCTCTCTCCCTTTGACATAGAGCATCTTCACCAGACATGCTACAGTGGCACAGCTACATCAGTGCAGCTGTACCATTGTAGTGCTTCTAGTGTAGATTATCCCTCAGAGGCCAAGAGAGATGCTGCTCAGATTTATGGCAGAGATAATAGGACTCTGCCTATCAGTCACACAATGATAGTTAAATCACACTGGTAACAAAACTAGAATCACAAAGGGGCTCAGGCATTGTGATACTCAGCGTAACAACACCTAACTTTTTGGGTGCCTGGAAAACAGGACCAACACTGATTCATAAAACCTGAGTCAGGTACCTAGATTCCCCATATAATGAATGGGGAGAGAGAAGTGGCTTGGAAGGCAATTCACAAAAAGTCAGCATTCTTGGAGCTAGGCAGCTTGGGTGCCTAAGGTGTTTCTTATGAGAATGACAAACAGGCACCTAACTCCACACAGGGAGCCAGAGAGTAGGGTGGTGGTACACACCTCATAACTTTTATCCCAGTGGTTAGAGCACTCACCTTCGATGTGGGAGATCTAGGTTGAATTCCGCCCCCCATTCCTCCCCCCGCCAGCTGAGGGGAGAAAGGATCTGAACAGTGGTCTCCCACTACTCAGGAAAGTGCTCTGACCACTGAGCTACAGGACTCACTCAATCTTCTCCTGTTGAAACTGTTCCACTGAGGATAAATAAGGAAAGTGCCACTGGCCCAAAAGAAAAAAAGGCAGAATTACTCTGTAGCCGGTGCTTAGGGCACCCATCCGGGAGGTGGAAGACCCAGGGTCCAGTACCCTGCTCCAATAATTCATTATTTATTCACAATGGAACAGTTTCAACAGGAGAGACTGAAGGAACCCCACACCCGAATATCCCATAGCTCAGTGGTTAAAGAGCTCACCTGAGTGGTGGGAGATCCCACTGAGAACATTTCTCCCTTTCTACCTGAAGGGGCAACTGAGCCTGGGTCTCCCCCATCCCAGATGAATGGTCTAATCTCTGGGCTAAAACTTAAGGGGGTACCTCCACTACCATGTCCAGCAGCCATATTTGGAATAAGACCCAACCCTGTAGGTGCACTCAGAGGCTGCCCACTGAATCAGACCCACACGTGACTTACATGGCTGAACCCCTCTTTCCTGGTTCATGAATTGTTCTTAGCCTTTGGTGGAAGATTGTTGCCTCACTCTGGAGACCTGAGTGTGGGATCAAAGGCAAAAACTCAGGCGCTGAGGAAACGTTTATTCTGAAAATGTAGGTACAGAGTGAGTTTAGGGAGGAGTTTTGTGAATCACAATGCAGCCTAGTGGGACTTGAGTGCCCAAGTACCTGTTGTGAATCTACATCTCATTCAGCTCCCATTGAAACCAATGGGAACCCATTTCATTGACTTCAATGGTGATTGGATCAGACCCCAAGAGAAACTCAGAAAAAAAACCACGTTCACCCCCACACCTCCAATAATTACATTTATTTCAAACAAGAGTGTAAAAAGCATGAAGGTCAAAAAGTAACTTGTAAAATGTTGATTCTACTGTCATTTGTCTGAAGACAGACAACTGCCTGTCATATTTTCCCCATTGTAAGTAGCCATGTAAAAGGTATATCTTTTCTGAGCATCTTGTGTTGGTGCTAATCAGTTTTCCATGATGACTTACAACATTTTCTGTCATAGTGCAAAGCAGTTTTACTGGCTGTTTGTTTTAATTTTACATAAAAATTACATGTTTATCAAAGTAAAAACCCATGAAACTTTCCAACACTTATCAGTTCATCTGTATTCACATTTTAACCCAGTGTAAAACAAAGCCAACTCAAAACTTAGAAAGGGGCCTTTTCTTCCTCCTATATTATGTTGATGGAGGAGCAGCAGCACCATCTGGTTGCAATTATTTTGCCTACCAATATAGTCCATACAAGACTAAGTATAAACCACAAATGGGAAAAATGCATGATTACTAGCTTATGAAAGGAAGGGAAGTGAATCAAAGGGATTTTGTTAGTATGTCACATCTGAATTGACGTCTTTGAAACAGTTAAGGATGACAAGCCAACAATTTGACCTACTTTTGCCAAGGGTCCTGCAAATAACCTAACAGTAAGACACTCACTAAGAAGGGCTGCATAAACTATGCAACATGTGACCCCGTAACAATGCAGTGTACTCATTTACTCCATACTCACAGGGAAGCAAATGCAGTAAAATTATTCCTAATCTGTTAGCCCAACCTGAGTTCTCAGATTCAAGCAATAAGATGCTGCTTTCTGAAGGACTCCATTCTTGTGAACTTCAAGAGCAGATTCTTAGAAAAATATTTGCCTGACTTCATTCAAAACATTAAAGGAGATGAGTGAAATGGGGGATAAATATAACCACTGATCATGTCTATAACCCAAACAGTCCTGCACACTAAATATTGGCACATGCCAACATTTAGTGTCCTTTCATGAATGTTATTTATTAGCTTACACTATTTGCCTAAAATGTGTGGCATAAAATTACACTAAGGACATTGTCTGAGTACACTGCAAGAAGGAAAGGAGACTTGTTATGGGTTTTAATCAGGCCGCAACTTTATTATACAGATGTCTGGGACCACCCAACAGATAAAGTGTACAGTGCAGGCAAATCCATGCTTATTCAAATCAATTCTCTGGGGCTTCCACCAGCCCCCCTTGTTTCCATCCAGATCCCCCAGCCAACCCATGACTTGGACCTTATCATCCACCACCCTCATAAGGAGGGGTATGAGAATGGGGAGGGGTTGGCTCCCAGCCGTACCAGTCATAGAAGTCCGCAATCCCCTCCTCCATTCTGTTCCATTATCCAGTACCTCCTTTAAGTCCTTTACCAGGCCATTTATCTGATCACTGGCTGCCCTCCCTATGGAGTACCTGCACTGAACAGCCACCCAAACTTACAAAATAAGTTGTGATATATGGCCTACCACCTTTTCTTCTCACCAGAAAAGGTCTTCCCTCACACCCGCTATGGGGAAGGTGAAAAAAAACACTCCACCAAAGCCAATTGTGGTGGTGCAGGAAAAATTCCTTCCTAGCTCCCCTTTAAAAGGGGCGACTAGTGTAAAGCCCACAGCAGGTCCTAACCCAGCCTGCCATTTGCCTGGACTAGGGGAGGGAAGGTGGGTGCTGGAAGCAAAGAGACTTGCCCCACCCAAGTTTTGTACCTTTATGCACCTTTCTGGGAGTGGGGGGGAGGCACTGCTGCAAAGCTGACCACTGAGCACCGTTTTTAAACAACAGTTTCTGAACTCCTTCCTACCTCCTACCCCCATTTTATTCATGTGAGCAGTCACACCGAAGTAAGCGGGACTATAATGCTTCAAGTCAATTATATGCAACTAAATTTTTGAAACAAGAGTGAACACAGGGTATATTGTCACAAACCAGCAGTAAGAGAAGGAAAAATGTAACTGAAGAGTTTATTACAATCTCTTTACTGCTGCATTTCCCTGGAGCAGTTGTGTGCAGAACATCTATTCTTACAGCTTGCATTTCACAATGTAAACACAATGGACAGCAGAGGATGAGCCAATTTTCCAGATATTCCTGGAATGTTGCTCAGCAGCTGAGAGATTAATCACCCTTCATAATCATCTCAAACCAATATGGTTAAACCTAATACTGAGCTTGTTAAATATATTCAATACATAAAAAAAGACAATGCAGTATCATGGTTGATAATTTAAGCTACTATAAATCAGGCAAAGTTATACTGTAGTTCTCCCAGAAACTAGAATTTATCCACATAGCATGCACGTAACATTGAGTATCTGTTGTAAGACATATGCACCAATACACATGTACAACGTGGCAGATTTACAGCTGCTGTGGGAAGCATAACTAAGTTAACCAGACAAGTCAGGAAACATTTCAACCATAATGCTACATTAACAGATTTTTTTGCACTGAATTTTCATGGTTTTTTAAAAAGGTGAGCTGTATTTATTGCTTCTCTCTTCTTGCATCATGAGGGCATTAAATATAACCAGAAAAAAGTAAAACACGTGCCCCAAGTATGTTACAACACTCTGAAGATCCAAGTAGTAAAGAAGAAAAAACAATACGAGACATTAAGTATTCTAAGATCATATGCAAACACATTGTTGATAACACATTTCTATTATTCTCCTTACTACCAGACTATTTAAAAAACCTAAATTATATGCCCCAACATTTACAGTGATCAAAATCCACCTCTTTTCTCCCCTAAAATATCCACATACATATTACAAAGTAGATTTTTCTCTCTTTCCTTTCCACTGTTTCTTTTTCCCTATTCTTGCTGTGGAAAAGCTAATTTGCAGTCATGAGTTTCACATTTGATTCAGGAAGTGGTGAAATTTGTGATCGTTCTGTTCTTTTATATATGAAGGAGAGACTGAATACCAGTATAGCTAAACCAAATACCGTAGGACCAATAGAAATGACCACAACAGCAGCTGACTTAAAAATATGGTATAGAATGTAAAATGTAATCAGCCTCTGTGCAAAAAAAAAAAAAAAAAAAGGAGATTCAGGCTCGTCTCACCCATTTCCTGCCACAAAAAGTAATTCAATGCACAAGATAAATACAAAGATTATTATTAATACGTAGTCGAATGTTTAGATCTGAAGAAGTTAGCACTCTTAAGACAGATAAAGTGCCTATTTTGTAAGGACTAAATGACAGTTTTCAATTGACAAAAGGTCTTTTCACTATACTTCTATAGTAGTAGTAGTAACAACAACATTTGAAGCATCTCACATCTTCCTAACACTATACAAACAATCCTGCATTTGCCAGATTTTAGCAAACTAAGCCCCACACCAGCAAAGTGAAACCAATCATGAATCCCTCCTGTAACCCTTATACACACAGAGTATCCCGTTCTCTTCCCTTCACATGTTGGCAAAGGCCTGCTTGAAATAAGCAGTCACTCAGAGTAGAATGCATATGTAGATCATCTTAGTATGATTCTTATTAGACAAGCCCTGAGGAAGTAAGTTATACCTGTGTAAGTTAAAATGTGAATGTAAACCACTGTTATTCTTGTGTAACTCCCAACACGGACACACTTAGACCTGGTCTGCAGTGGTGGGGGATTGACCTAAGTTACGCAACTTCAGTTACATGACTAGATCAACTTACCATGGTGTCTTCACCGCGCTGAGTTGACTGCTGCCACTCCCCCATCAACTCTGCCTGCATCTCTCATAGAATCATAAAATATCAGGGTTGGAAGGGACCTCTGGAGGTCATCTAGTCCAACCCCCTGCTCAAAGCAGGACCAATCCACAGACAGATTTTTGCCCCAGATCCCTAAATGGCCCCCTCAAGGATTGAACTCACAAGCCAATGCTCAAACCACTAAGCTATCCTTCTCCCCTCTCGCCGAGCTGGCGTACACGAGTCAACAAGAGAGCACTTGGGGGTCAAATTATCGCATCTAGACTAAATGTGATAAATTGACCCCCGCTGGATCGATTGTTGCCCAACGATCCGGCGGGTAGTGAAGACATACCCTAAGGGCAAGTGTACACTACAAAATGAAGTTGACCTAAGTTACACTGAAGTACAGTCACTGAAGTAATTAAATCACTTTTGCACGTCCACACTACATTCCTTGTGTTGGTGGTGTGTGTTCTCACCAGGAACATTTGCAACAATTTAATTGCCGGTGTCGGGCACTGTGGGATGGCTTCTGAAAGGCAGCAACAGTCGATGTAAGCAACACAATTTCTACACTGACACTGCATTGACCTAACTACATCGATCTAAGCGCTATGCTTCTTGTGGAGGTGGAGTTACCTGGGGCTAGTCTACACTGGCAACACTAAAGCGCTGCTGCAGCAGCGCTTTAACCTGCCTTGTGTGGTCACTATACAGCACTGGGAAAGCTCTACCAGCACTCTAAAACAAACAAAAAAAAAAAACCACACTTAAACAAGGGGTGTAGCTCCCAGCGTTGGGGCACTGTTTACCCTGGCGCTTTACAGCACAGCAACTTGCTGCACTCGGGGGGTGGGGAAGGGGTGTTTTTACACCCCTGAGCAAGGAAGTTGCAGTGTTGTTAATTGCCAGTGTAGACAAGCCCTAAGTCAGTACAGTGGGCAAGTTATATCAGTGGAAGCTACATTTTAGTGTAGACACTTACAGAGTTAGCATAGCTGCCTTATATTGACCTATTTGCCTAATTCGGTATATAGACCAGGCCTTATCCTGAAATAAGAATGTCTTTTTCCAGTTTATCTTATGTTGCTTTGGAAATGGTTTAACCTACACCTAAAAAAGCCACTCTTATCCTGGAATAACAATTTCCATGCTTGGGGAATCATCTTTCCTATCAGCCTCTAACTAGTATGTGCTCATCAGTTTAAATCCCTGTCACGTTTTCCCTCAGGCTCCTGGAAGTGAACAGAAATGCTTTCCCACCCTCCCTATCCACTCCAGAGGCTCCTGGCTGCTATGAGGGGTGGGCTAATACTTTTTAATCCCGTCTCATCTCTAAATACAGATCCTTCCTCTGCTTTAAAAGAGCACAAGCAGCAAAAATTGATGCCAGCCAGTTTTACTACTGTCCACAGGATTCTGAGTAGCATTAATGAAACTGACAAGCATCATATTAATCTAGGGGAAAGCTTTAAGCAGAAACACTCCAGAACCATTTGTCTGAAAGCAACAGTGCATCTGAAGGTTCTCTTTTAAAAATAGCTTGAGCTCTCGATGGCTTAAGTTTTCCTAGGAAGATTTACTAGTCAACACAAGGACAGTAGATTTTTCAAGTCTCTACACTTTGCTCTATCTGAGCACCTTGCACTGTCAGAGTACTCTACAAACATGAACTAATATATCTCATTCTGACAGGTGAAGCACATAGTTTTGAGGAAGTCTCACTTCCTTCCTGAGCACTGCAATCCAGAATACTGTACAGTTTTTTTTTAAAACCTGTGAAACCTGCAGCCCTCCATTATACAAATTTGGCTCAAAAGAATCAACATGTACTTCAAGAGCAGATATGTGGACACCTGATCAGAAAGAGAAGAATAGCCATTTGCTAGGGAGGGAAGACTCTCAGATTGTCCAGATAGTTACATTGTTACCAACTGAGAACACTGATGGCAGACATATCCTGTGTGCATGCCCAGGATTAATGCCTATGCAGAATCAAATAGTTCCACTGTTAGTACTATCTGCTGCACTTGGCACAAAATCTCAGTCATCAGTTGAACAGTTTTGCATGATCTCATTGAAATTAAAGAGCAGACGACCTTAAGAGGCTAGGTACAGGCAGATTCCAAAACCACCAATTCTAAAACGGGTTTCAGTGCATACTGGGTAAGACCAAAGGTCCATATAGCGCAGCATCCTTTCTTCCAACAGTGGCCAATGCCAGGTTCTCCAGAAGAATAAATTGTGTGTTTTGGAGCTAGGATATCAATGGAATAATAATCTGGCTATATTTTGAAATGGGTCAGGAATTTTTAGAAATAAAAGTTAAATTTATACAAACATTTAAAATTAGTTGCCAAAATTGTGGGGGCACTGCAAATTCTAACCACCTTCTCATCCCCTTCCTAACTTCATTGTTTTCTTTCCTGCAGACCTTTCAGAAACAATTGTTTAAATTTGCATATTTCTCCTCCATTGTGCTTTTGCTCTTTCATTATCATCCTTGTACATTGTGTGCCTGTTCTGAAACTCTCAAATATAATAAAAATAAAGTTATTTTCTTGAGTAGTAAATTGCAAGGAGCACAATTCAAATAGTAAGTTAATTGACAACTTGCACCACTTCTTGGCATAATCTGATCAGTTAGTTTGGAAACCTCTGCTCTATGGCCCAAGCAGAACTAGGCCACTGTGTGACGATGCAGATTCCAGTCCCACAGGGCACAGTTCCAGGTAGGATACAAAAACATGGAAGCAGAACTGCCAACAGGGACTACAGTTCCATAAGAGAAATTGGCTCATGGACCAATGTTCTCAGAAGCTACTACTCCTGAGAACAGAGTACTATCTTAATATGAACAGAAAGAAGCTGCTACCAAAAGGAGCTGCCTCCTTTGCATTGGAGCAATCCATCAAGGGATCCATAGCCCAAGTCACTGGAAACAGGGAGCACTGAGGACCCTGCAGTAGATGACTAAGGAGATACAGGAGCCAGGATCATGGAACTGGTTGCAGGGAGAACAATGAGAGGGATTGCTGAAGAGGCAATTGATTTCATGGTGGGCTTGAGCTTGCTTATGTGCAGTGGGAGTAATCAATTTTAATCAGGAAGTGACTGGAAGGCAGAAAGAGAGAGTGCATTCAAGTTTATTTTGATTGGTGTTGAAGTTGATTGTGGGTGGCAAGAAAAGATTTCTTTACCATCAAGAGGTGGTCCCCTACTCAGAAAATTTTTGGGAACCCCAAGTTTAATTCGATAAATTTGTTCAGCCACCTTCCACAGGGCTTTTTTTGTTTGTTTTATTTTGTTTTGTTAAGTTCAATGGTATGCTGATTTACATAGATGATTTTACCACTGTGCTAGCAGCAATTTTTAAAATTATTGCTTCCACTCAGTCTGAGAAAATGAGATTTATTTTTGTCTCATCACCATGTAGGACTGAATTTATTCCAACACAATTCAAAAAGGATCAAAGTTAACTACAAAAAACATAAAAATACTATAACACTGGTGAAAGACACTTACTGAAAACACAGAAAATTGAAATGCTCTATTGACAGATAATGCAAGTCAATAACAGTACAAACATTCCATGCACTCTTTGATATGCCTCAATCTTTACTTGACAAGATCTAAGTAAAGTGGCAAAGGAGACAGTTCACTCCCTTCTTAGCCTTTCTGGGATTAACAAGACGACATGTAACAAGTGTCAGCAGTAGCAGCGGCTGTATTAACGTGTTTTGACCAAGTTCTGAATTGCATCCATCAATTTATTACTAGTTGATGACTGGTAACACCTTTCAGCATAGGTGCTGGAACTAGGGGTGCACCCTGTGGCTTGAAGTTGTTTCCATTATATACAGGGTTTACAGTTTGGTTCAATGGCTCTCAGCACTCCCACTATAAAAATTGTTCCAGCATCCCTGTCTTTCAGATCCAACCAACTCAGGCCAGATACAAAATGTAATTGAGAGGTGAAGATTCACAGTTGTGGAGACATCTTTTAAGCTATCTGGTTCACCTTTGACTGCATGTCTATCCATACACAAGATAATATTTGAAGTATCTCAGAATATATTTTTAAAACAAATGCAATAGAAAGCAGGAGTACCCAAACTTCTCAGCATGGAGCCAAACATGGGCCCAAACATTTTTTTTTAAAGAGTCAAGGGACCACAATCAATGTCCTGTTCTGCCCCCTTTACACCAGAAGCCACAGGTAAGCTTCCTGCAACATGCAGGGGACTAACATGCTGCGTGCTAGCTATCTCCCAAAACCGTCTTCCTTCCCCCACACCCACACTTTCACTTTCACTTAAAAGTAGGACAGCTGGAATTCAGAACTAGTAGAGAATGAGGTTTTTTTGCCAATCATCTTTTGGTGGCTATTCTAATTATAAAATAGCTATAGTTAGCTGAATTGGTTACCAGTTTCTTTTGCAAGTTTTCTTGCTGCTGCAAGATGTGACTGTGAATCAGGAGTAACATTCTTGTCTTGCTATGAGACCCCAGGCAAGGCACTTGACTTCAGTGCTTTCATTTCTCCATCTGCAGAGTAGGGATAACATTTCTCAACACCATAGACCACAGAAGCTTGATGTAATCAGGTCTGTAAAGCACTCAGATGCTAGGATAAAAGGCATTATGCAAGTGAAACATTCTCTTCCTATATCTACATCCTGGAATATTTTTTGATCACTACCCAAAAGAGCGAGCTGTCTCTTGGCTGGGACCCTGGGCCAGCTTCATTTTCACAGCACTAGGAGCAGCAGCAGCAAGGTTCTCAACCCTGCCTTCTCATAGTTCTGCTGCTCTGAGTTGCTCCATTGAGAAGTTGGGGAAAGACATGCTAAGTGGAAACAGAGTAAGTCAGAACTCCATTCCCACTTGGATCTTCATCTAGATTATGACAGCTCTGAGGCAGAGAGCAATTCAGATGTTGCTGCTCTACTACTCCAAAGTTCAAGACAGAGCATAGGGATTCTCCCCACTAAAAGCAAGGAGAGTTTCAAGGGCAAGAGTAATGCTATGCAATTTCCACTACCATGCAGCAAGCTTAGTGACCTGAAATAGTCTCTTCATAAGGTACTGATGCAAGGTCAGGAGAGGGGCATTCTCTCAAGCTACAAATCATAAAAGTTTAGCAGTTTGTGTTGCATTATTCGTTGCACCTGTTTGTTGGTTGAGGGGGTGCAGAAACCTGGGATGCACAGGGTTATCTACACTAGAGGAAAAAAAACATCACTGAAATCCACCTAGGTTTCACTTAGAAATAGACAAATTGTACAAAGCAACACAAGAAGTGGGCATTCACCCACGAAAGCTTATGCTCCAATACATCTGTTAGTCTTTAAGGTGCCACAGGACTCTGTTGCTTTTTACAGATCCAGACTAACAAGGCTACCCCTCTGATACTTGACAAATTGTACAGTGTCCATTTATGGATGATATTCCATACACCAAACACCTGAAGGCGACTCTGTTCCTAAATCAGTTCTCGATAGCCTAGCACAACAGTACTGGACTGACTCCCAAGGTAAGTCAGGAGAGGTTTGCCCAACTGATCACCAAGAGGTTGATATGAGAGATTTGAGGCCACAAGGGAGGCCAAGGGGTAAGTAACCTGTTGACAAGCCCAGCGGACATCCCTTGACAACTGCTGGGATTCCTACCAGGTTGCTGTCTTTGGACAATGCTTGGGGACTCCATTTTTCATATTACCTTCTGGCTAATAGATGTCTGACCAATAAGTCTTCTCCCATCCTCTGGCTGCTGGGAAGGAGTAGAAGCTAGTAGTAAACACCGCTGGTTAGGGTGGGGAAGCTACTCTACCTAATTCCCAGCTTCCTGCATTTGGAGTAGTCTCCTCCACTCCTTTTGTTTTTGGGAGACACCTCCCATAATAACCCCAGGGCCTCACTACAGTTTTTCCCATAGCATTCTCAGTCAGCAGCAGATTGAAATTTACCTGATTTTTTTTTTATATTATGCCCACTGCAGACTACAGGGTAGCAACAAGGAACTTAACCTGAGTCTTGATTTCACACTGCTGCTGAACAGATTTTTCCATAGCCTGAAGAAAAAAAAAAAGTATACATTAATTTGACACTGAGGTAAACATTATTTTAGAAAGGTAGTTTCTAGAAATTATTCTTTGAAAATAGAGATCCCAATCAACTTGACTGCACTAAAGTGCTTTTAACAACAGCTTTATCTTCCAATTTTACACTCAAAACCCTTATTTTTTTGCATGCTGCAGAACTATCTGGATATATCACACATCAACTGAAAGCACATAAACAGATATTAGGAACAGGATTGGCTTTTTTAAGTCAATTGGTGACAGACTGGCAGGTAGAGTTCTTACTAAAAAAAACTCTGCTTACTTGGCACAATTCATGAGTATCAGTTACTTAGCAAAACTGTAGTTGACAAAAAATAGTGATTTCTGCAGATTCCCTCATATCTTTCCATGGCATTCCCTCCTTTTGAGGGGAAAACAGATGCAGTTTGTATTTTCTTACAGTTCCTATGAGCTAAGAGTAAATCTGATTTGTGCATAGACGATGGTATGGAATTAAAATGCAAAACACACCAACAGCACTGAAATGGAGAAATGTAATTGCAAATAAATACCTTGCCACAGTTTATTGATTATGCAGTCATGATAAACTGAGATTGCTGAGAGCGTTCTGCAGCGATATCTAATCCCACATGACTCCAGTCTCCTATTACAAACGGTTCAGCAGTAATACAGAACCAAGCTCCCAAAAGTGTACTCTTTAATATATACAATGTTAATAAACAGTTAACTGGGAACAGGTCTGTGACAAGAAAGTAGTAATTTTTTATTTCTGGAAAAAAAAAATGCACATATGCAAGGCATCCACATGTGAAGGATAAGATGGCTTCTCAAGACCTTGTCTAAAATTACAGATAGAAAAAATCCTCTGAATTGGTTCTACCATGGTTATCCTCTGACCCAGTTATAACATGGTTTAAACTGTGATGAGAACAGGACATAGATATATTACCCAAACCCTGGTATTTGTTATGCGTGCATTCTCACTCCCGAGCTACCGATTTTGGTTGTGCTTAAGCTAGATCCCCTGACTTGGCTACAACTGTCCCAAAATGGGGTCTCAAGACATACAGTGGAACAGATACACAGTGAACTCAAATATAGTTGAACTCAAGTCATATGGAAACAGAGTTCTGAATTGATTCAATGCCATGCCAATTACAATTCTGGTTATAGTGAGGCTGCTCTTGTGGGAGGGAGAGATGAAACTCATACTATCACAAGTTGACTAAGTATGCAACTAAGCTTCTCTAATTTGGCATTAAAAACTACCAGGACAATCTCTTCCATTTAATATTCACTCCTCCATATCTGAGGCAAAATCCCTTGCATCACAGAAATCGGCCACCTTGCAAACCACTTCTAAATATTTAGAAAACAGAAGCACCTTGGATGTTAAAGAAAGAGACTCCTATCTAATCAAGGCTGATTTCGTTGCTGAACGCGGTATATGAACCATCACACAAACACTGCCAGCATAGGCTTATGCTGTGTACTCCAAATATGGTCATCAGACAGCGTGGACATTCAGAGCACACACACAGGACAGGGACAGAGCTATAGTACCATGTCTTGCTCTTTTGGAGGCTAATTCCTTCATTTGCGACTAATTTTAAGACAGTATCCTAAGGTACCTCATTCTCACGATGAAAGCTTTTCTAACCTGTCTGTAGTGAGGCATTTATCTGTCTTCTCTTTTTTCCCTTCCCCTCCACCTCCTCAGATCTTTCATTCAAGTCTATATCAGGCTGACCCAGAAGAGCTAAGATCATGCCAGGTTTTCATAAAGAAACAAAACACAGCTCACCTAGAAGATGATACTGCAGAAACTCCAGCTGTTGCAGAGGAGAATGAAGGTGGTGGGAGGAGGAGAGAGAGCCACAAAAGAGACTAGGGGCTGGAGTACAGAACAGAGAATAAAAGTGACAGACAGATTGCAATGGCAGAAGAAAAGAGAAATATAAAGGGCTCACCGGGAACCGGGATAAGAGGTAAAAAAAGATACTAAGAGAAATATGTGGGTGGGAGTATGTGCTAAGAGTACCAACTGTATTGGGAAAAGGAGAGGAATTAGATCCTCAAGTTGATTTAGGAGATGGAACTGGGAAGGCAGAAAATAAAAAGTCTTAAAAGGATCAGGGAAAGGGGAGCAGGGAGAAAGGAAGTTAGAGAGAAATAAAAAGTGTCACAATTTTGAGAACTGCAAGGAAATAAAAGATGTGGGGGGAGGCTAAATAAATGGAAGAAGAGAAGAATGAAGAATCAGGGAGGAGGGATAGCAACAGGAGGAGATTCCTGGGTTGGGGGGTTCAGAAAAGTAAGGAGAAAGATAGGGGTGCAGGCATCTGGAAAAAGAAGTGAGGATAAAACAGAAAAGCTAGGAGAATCGGGGGGGAGATAACCGCGCCGGGGGAGCCATGGGGATGGGAGTACCTGCGCTGAGGGGGGAGGGAGGCCCATGGGGACAAGGGAAGAGGGTAGCTGCACAAGGGGACTGTGGTGGGAAAGGGATGGGGGGCAGCTGTGGCGGAGGGCTATGGGACAGAGGGGAGATGGCTGCACAAGGAGGATACAGAGGGCTAGGGAGTGCTGCGCCAGGGGACTATGGTGGGAAGGAGATGGGGGGCAGCTGCGCTGGGGGTTATGAGGAGAGGGGAAGGAGATGGCTGCACAGGAGGATACAGAGGACTGAAGGGTAGCTATGCCAGGTGGAGGGTAGGAGGTAGCTCCACAATGGGTTTATAGGGGGTTGGGGGTAGCTGCACCAGGAGGCTATGCAGGAGCGGAGGAGGTAGCTGCACTGGGGGGCTATAGGGGGATGGGAGTAGCTGCGCCAGGAGGCTATGCAGGAGCGGAGAAGGTAGCTGCACTTAATGGGGACTGAGGGTAGCTGTACAGGGGGACATGGGGGAAGGTAACTGCACAAGGAAGCTATAGGAAGCTGCACTGGGAGACTATGGGGGGAGAGAAGGAGGTGGCTCCACTAGGGGGCTATAGGTAGCTGTGCCGGAGAACTATGTGGGAGGGGGAGGAGGTGGCTGTACTAGGGGGCTATAGGTAGCTGCGCCGGGAGGCTATGGAAAAGGGGAGGAGATGGCTGCACTAGGGGGCTATAGGCAGATGCACTAGGGGTACTATAGGGGGCTATAGGTAGCTGCGCCGGGAGGCTAGGGAAAAGGGGAGGAGATGGGTGCACTAGAGGGCTATAGGTAGCTGCACTAGGGTACTATAGGGGGCTATAGGTAGCTGCGCCGGGAGGCTAGGGAAAAGGGGAGGAGATGGCTGCACTAGGGGGCTATAGGTAGCTGCACTAGGGGTACTATAGGGGGCTATATGTAGCTGCGCCAGGGGGCTATGGGGCGGAGGGAAGGAAGGCGGTAGCCGAGAGAGGTACGCGGCGAGCTAGGAAGCTAACAGATCGGGGCAACTACCCCGTGGGTGGGGGGTAAGCATTCGCAAGCCGGTGATCGCAGCCGCCCGGAGCATGGGCCGACGACGGCAAGCGCTGGGGCGGGGGCGCGCTAACTCACGGCTCCCGCCGCAGCCTCCCGGGCTCGGCGAGCGGGCCAAACTTCCGCGAGCGCAGGAAACCGGCCGCAGGCGCGGCCCGCGTCATTTATGCCCCTCACTTAAAGTCGCAGGCGGCGATGACCGCTCCGGGACTATGACGAACTCAGCTCTGGCGGGTAGCAGTAGCCGCGTCAGAATGCCGATGTCAGGCTGGTCCGGACCTAGCCATCGGCGCTGCTCGCCCGAGGACGGCGCGGCGGAATCGTGGCCTACGAGCTCCTGATGCGTTGGAGGCTCACTGGCACTGGCGGGGCGGGGATCGGCGTCGCTCCCGATGTCCCGATAGGGCGCATAGATCGCAGAAGCCGCCCTAGCTTTGGAGGTAGTTTTAAGGGTCGGGGCTGCCGCCTTCCGCGCTTCCTAATAGCCACCCTCCCCGGCCCCAGCCAGGACGCAACGAACAAAGCCTTACAAGATCGGCGCTTGCGACTACCGACCACTTCCACTGTCGACAGACTTGGGCGGTGTAGGAAGGGGTCACATGTGCGTGGTCCTAGGTACCGGCAGTCTTGCTGAACTCGGTGGGTCCTGGCAGGCGCAGCCTCAGGCAGGCGGTGACACGCGAGTCGCCGGCTGTAAAGACTACTAGAAGTCCATCGCCGTCATGCGTAAATCAGAGCTCACCGAACTCGCATTGCAGAATCCCACACACCCCGCCAGACCTGGACCACACATCGGCCACGCACGTCCGACATAGATTGGGTGTCCCTCAGCAAACCACCGTCCCTTGACGTAGCAACAGTAGATTCGTGGCTGCAACACTTACACGAATTGGGCACTATGGGGTAGCAACGTCTCTCCCCCCCAAGGAAAAGATAAAAACAGACCTTTTATCTTTTCTTTTACATATTCACAACACAGACACCCAGCACGAGAATTAAGCCTCGAGCACACAGAAAACATGAGGATGGTGTCCCCAGCCTGCAGGAGAAATCCACCACATTGCAATGCCGTGGGGTCGCTAGCTGCTGGTTGGACAAACTGAAGAAGAGATAATAGACAGTTCAATCTGCAACAATCTCTCCTGAACCTGCACATAGATCTTCCTGGTGTTCACATGGCCAACATGCGATGGAGCTGAGGCTTTGAGAATAACGCATGTTTGAATGTAGGTTTGAAACATTGGTTCTGACATATGCCAAACCCGCGAGTAGAAGTCCAGAAATTCAAAAGGAAAACTCAAAATCTCATAAAAATAATCTCTGGTTTGTGGGCTTGCCCTATTAATTTTGACCCTGTAATGTGGGTGAAGTACATAATGAAGGCTAAATCGCATCAGCTTGAAGTGAAACCAGCAGACAAGCAAGATGCCTGCTAGAAACAAAACTCAAGCACTTTCCTCCGTGCCACTTGCAGGTGGAGAGACTAACAGAATTGTTGCTTTACCTGCAATTATGCATAATTTTCACAAATTCAAAGTTATTTCTGGAGACCAGTTCAATCTAAAATGTGACAATAACTACGGCCAATCCTACAGACTTGCCATACCATGTGTTAGGTTTAACACTCAATGTCCCCCATTGACCTTCCAGCAATGAGTAGTCAATATTGAAATTTAGGCTAT